>NW_027532842.1:8421666-8473050 GCF_008692635.1 Crocuta crocuta | reverse complement strand
AAAAAAAAAAAAAAAAAAAAAAAAAAAAAAAAAAAAAAAAAAAAAAAAAAAAAGAACATGTTAATAGTACGATTTTGTTCCTGAGATTTAATCTTAAAATTCTGAAGTCTTTTCTCTGGGGCCATTCGGTGTATTCAGAGAAACATCCTCAGATTTGCCTCAGGCATATATGCCTGGCTGCAGCCATTCCAGCAGCTCAGAGGCTGGGCTGAAGACCTCGTTGTCCAGAAGCAGACTCTGCATCATCCTGCAGTCCGGGCCCCTGGCTGGGGCCTTCCTGAGCAACTCCTGAGGCTGAGGGGCTATTACCTGGCTGTGCAGAGGGGGCATCCAGTTGCTTCTCAGTCACATTTCCAGTCTGTTTTCCTTGTTACAGTTTCATGCTTTACCCCTCCTTCCTCAGTGCTGGTGATCCCTGTTCTTGAACATTTCTGGTGATTTGCAAGGAAGATCTGAGCACCTCTCTTCTGTATGCTGTTTGCAGCACTTGGGTTTTACCTTTCTTTGCCCTCCTGAAGTCGGTTTCCACCATTTTTTTTTAATCCTTCATCCATCATTTGTATATGTTTTTATATGGTTTGAGTTCCATCTGAGATAATGTTTGAGTTTATCTTTCTTATTCTCCTTTTTGGGGAAGGTTAATTTCCAGAGACGACATTGTGCAATGAAATCCAGAAATCATGGCTCTCATGGCGTACTTATTCCAAATATGGAGATAAAAATTCTTCCCTGTGATAATTTTCAAACTGCATTCCTCATTGCTTCCTGGAAGTGTGACATAAGGGACTTATTCAGGATATTATGCTGGTAAATACTATTGGGAGAATTACCTTAGGCATAGGTTACCTGTGTCTCAGTTTCTTTTCCTTGAAGGTGAACGGGTAGAATGAATTCCTATCTGAGGCCACTTCCACTTCTAAAATTTCATAATTCTGTAAAGCCAAGTCAATACAGATTTAAAATACATAAAATTTTTAGTTTTTTTATACTGTGCTAGGTAATTTATAACCAATTTGCTAGGTGGGGGGTGTTTTTTTTTAATCACTATGTCTTAAATGTGCTGTCTATAAAATAGTATTTTTCTTTACTTTCAGGATTGAGGAGAGGAGTAGGCATTCATTGAAGAATAAACTTGGCTTATTATTTATAAATTAGGCTCAGATGGTAAGACAGATAAAAAAGACAAACCAAAACAGTTAGGCTAGTTTGCTTTTGTGCAAAAGTCTCCTGTCCTGTGTTAATAGTGTCTGGCTCTCTCCAGTCCTATGAGTTTCAGTAGGAATGTGGCAGCTTAATTCTGAAGGTTAATAAAACAAACGTATCTCATGCCCTAAAGCCATGTCCTCATAGCTTTGTTACATTTATTATATATGAAAGCTTACAGACTGTTATAACGCATAAAATCCTTTGATGATCATACGCATAAAATCAGTGCCCGATTATGTATGCCTGTGGAAACAAGCAGCATCTGTAGTTACGATCCACTAGAATTAGTAACCCAGAATGTTTCCTAATACCTTATTAACACTAAGTCGCTGAGCCCTATTCTTCCTCTTTACCAGGCTACTTTAGTGGTTGAAAATAATTAATCCATTTTCCACATGAGGATACACACATATTCTTGCACACACTATTTTAACAACTGCTCTGGTGGCTGTTTTTTAAATTTCCCAGTAGGTGGCATTCATGAAATAAGGCTTTCCTGAGGAAGAGAAAAGAAGTGGTTATAATAATAACTAATGTTTATTATTTAGAGACACTGTTATTTAATCCTCAACAACTACTTTACAAAGTAGGTGCTATTACAATTCCCACTTTGGAGATGAGTAAACCCAGGCATAAATTTAAATAACTTATCAAATTAACAGAATTAATAGTGTACCAAACTAAAAATCATAATCCCAACCTTTCAGGAAACTATAAAGATATGTACTTGAATTTGTAAATGAGGCATTAATGATTAATGGTCACCCCAGTATATATCAGGCATCATGCCGGGTCCTGCCCTCAGGAGTTTATAGTTTAATAAGGTGTTCCAAAACATAAATAATAACGCAGTATAGTAAATGCGGTGCTAAAGAGATTCCGGGATGCGGGAAGAAGACTTGGAGCCGTCTAAACTAGTCTCGCAGGGAAGAGGCAACGAGGTTGGAACGAGCCTCCAAGTGGAGGTGACGATGTGTGCAAAGGCCGGAAGTGTAGGAAACACGGTGAATGCAGGGGGGCTTGGTCCCCGTTTGGATCTGCTGTAGCATGAAATGCTAGGCGGGGCCCCGGAAGTGGGCTTGGCGAGGCGACATAGGCTCACGGTGGATGGGCTGGATCAGGACCTTGGAGTTACCGTGCAGTTGGAGGGGAGGTGATGCGTTTTAAAGAGGGAAGTGACGTGGTTAGGTATGTGTTTTCTTTAGATTAAGGTGGATGGCTTTGTAGGGAGTGGATCTGAGGTTACGTACCTTGACCAGGTAGGAGGGCTGTGATTTAAACAGTGAGGTAACAAGACTCCAGAGCTGGTAGGTGTGCCATCAAATTGAGTCGGAGCGAGGCTGTCTGTCTTTGAAGCCATCAGTAAATAGAAATGAGTCTAAAAATAAATGGGAAGCACATTCAGTTATTCCCTAGTCTTTGACTTCTTCAAATCTTGTTTTTTTAGGTATTTGTAATGTAGTCTTTAGAAATCCTGGTAATTATTATTTATTTTAGAAAAGAAATTAGGGGCGCCTGGGTGGCTCAGTCGGTTAAGTGTCCGATTCAGCTCAGGTCATGATCTCACAGTTGGTGAGTTCAAGCCCAGCCTCAGGCTCTCTGCTTTCAGCCCAGAGCCCACTTTGGATCCTCTGTCTCCCTCTCTCTGCGCCTCCACTGCTTGCTCTCTCTCAAATAAACATTTTTTAAGTCTTTTTTTAGAAAAGAAATTCATTTCTTTTTAAGAGGAAAAAAAAATGAATATAGTTCTTTTTTTACTCTATCTTTAGTTGAAGCCTAAGTGTTCAAACACAAGGTCAACAATTGCCTCATGGGTACGAAATTTGTAAGCCTAAATTTCCAAGCCTTAGGTACTAAGCCAAAGTATAAGATTATGGCAAAGGTAATGATAATGTTTAAAATAGAATGCAGTGGTCTTCAGCCAAACAGGTTAAGTGGTTCACATAAAATCTAAATAAAGGTATGAACCAGATTGAAGGACTCTTAAATTTTCTAAAATACATATGATAGGTAATAATGAAGGAAATTATATATATATGCTATTTTCAATAATAAAGATTTAATCAAAGGTCAAAATATTTGTAAAAAACGTATTTGAAAGATAGTACAGATATGTAGCTTTAGAAAACTGATCGTCACAGATTATGTTTGTTTCATCTCTGATTTCGTGTAATGTATTTGTTTTCTAGGCCAACACAAGTGAAATGGCAGCTGATGGTAGCTAGTTGTTTCAGAAGAAGTGGTAAATGCTTTAATTTTATTCATTTTTTTAATGTATTTTGCTTCAGTCTTTGGGTAATTATGCATAGAACTGTGTTCCAACTGCACATTTGTTTATTAAAACATTAACTTTTGCTGACTAACGTATTTGAAGCCTTATATGAGAAACGGTAATTACTACATACAGAAACAAGTCATGCTTCTGAAATAGGTCTTAATCGTGGATTCCATCACCACTGTTAACAGATTCATTATTTTTCAAAGCTGACATGCAATCATTTGGATATATTAAGTCCCAGGAAGATAGGCATTGTGTGCACATTAGTTTATATTTCCATTTTCTGTTCACCTAATTCTAAGCAGCCTGTGTGCTCTACCAGATCTCCGTCTCCCACCAACAAGGCTGAGGAGGGCCCGGACTGGAACAACTGGGGCTGTATTTTTTAGACCAAATCCTACGGGGCATCTTCCTTTGTGCTTTCAGTTAACTTTTTTTTTTAATTTTTTTTTTAATGTTTTTATTTATTTCTAGGAGAGAGAGAGAGACAGTGTGAGCAGGGGAGGGTCAGAGAGAGAGGGAGTCACAGACTCTGAAACAGGCTCCAGGCTCTGAGCTGGCAGTCAGCACAGAGCCCGACGCGGGGCTCGAACCCACGAACCGCGAGATCATGACGCAAGCGAAAGTCGGATGCTTAACCGACTAAGCCACCCAGGCGCCCCATATTAACTTTTTATTACATCCTGTGCTGCCAACACTTGTCCTGAAGTGTTGGACTAACCGTGGAGTGAATGATAGTGTTGACTCTTAATCAGAGATTAGGAATGAGATAAACGGTAACAAATTTGTGATCCCTCTTGGAGAGGCTCCGGATGATCCAGGAAAATAAATTCCTCAGTCCAGGGGGAGCACAGATGGTGCCAGTGTTAGCAGCGTTCTCCTCCTGTTTTGTAGGAGGTTTCTTTCTTTATGAGCTCCTCTAGAAGGGCGTCAGAATATGTACACAGGCGTCCTAAAATCATTTAGCTCATTGATCTTTGCTGTTATTTCCTGTGGGACATACAACCTAACTATATATTATACATTTTATTTATATCAGCATGAGTTCTGAATTACCAGCATTTGTTTCTGGGTCAGTCACATGTAAAGTGTGCATATATAAGAGGTGTTCTGAGTGATGTAAGATAGAAACTTCCTTGTGTTACTGAAGTACTGATCGGAAGATAAGCCGATGTATACTGAGGCCTGCCTCTGTCACGTGGACTTCACACCGCACCCTGGGAGGGTCAGCGTGGCTGGCCCTCGTGTATAGTGGGGCCTGTTGAGATTCATCACTTGTTTACCGAGATCTTAGCAAAGATCTTTGATCCAAAATTATTTTCCTGTTCATTGTTGCTGTGAAGCTAAATTATTGTATTATAAAACAAAATGCTTTCTATAAATTTTTTAATGTTTCAAAATAAAAACTACGGAGAAAGATTATTTTTCATCTTTTCCAACTAAGTGAATGACGTTGAAATTAACGTTAATCACTTAGATTAGTTTTAAAATTCTCTATTGTTCTTCTGAACTAATGTTTAATTTTTCGAAAGTTGAATAGATCTTAATTTTTGACACTGAAGTATTTATTTTAAGCAGTAGAACTGAGTTTCAGCCATCACCCATTTACTTTCGCTCGACCTCTTTCTCAAATTTCCTTTATCTGTACATTTTCTTCCAGAAGTTATATTAAGAATGGCTTATGTATGCTTCTGGCAAACATGAAAGTGTTTTTACTAAACCAGTTAGTGGTACCAGTGTATTGGATTAAAATTACTATTTTGCTGAATGTCATTAATTTTTATAATCTGTGAGTATGGTTTTTTTCTCTTTTTTTATTTATAGGTAACTACCAAAAAGCATTAGAGACTTACAAGGATGTTCATAGAAAATTTCCAGAAAATGTTGAATGTGAGTTTACATTTTGTATTTTTGAAGCTATAGGTTCTAACTCTTTATTGCCTTATGTATAATGTTTGCTATGGAAATTGCATATACAGCTGCCAGCCTATAATTTGTGACACATGTTTATACATGTGATTATACAATCAGAAAATTTGACTATGCAAGTACAAAAACATAGAATTCAGTTTTTGATGGATTTAAAAATACCACTGGGTTCTCTTCAGTAGTAAACAGATCTGTATGTCAAAGTTTTATGAAATTTGAAGAATAAATTTCGGTTTATTATTGATTTGTTAAAGTTCTTAAACTGTGATTTTTTTTAAAAAGGCATTTTTAACTGGCTAGTATGAAACTTTTTGAGGTTGAAAAATACTTTTATTAGAGTTTATGAAAATAGAACAGTCATCTTGACGATATGGATAGCAAATGAATTTTAATGTTATTTTAAGTTTAAAAGATTATGTTGGTATTTTACTTATTTTCCTTTGGTGAAGTTAGCTTTGTAGAAAATAACTCTTTTCTTCCCCCATCTTGTTGCACAGTGGGTTTGATGTAACCTAAAGTAATGATGTGAAGTATTAATGGGAGTACCAACCACAAAATCATGATCAAGAAAAATACAAAATAACCATAGTCACATGCCACACACCCCCGCTAAAGGTATTTGGCTCTGAATAGCCCTGCAGCTAAAAGGAAGAAAAAATGTAATCACTTATATAATCTTTTCTATTTACGAGGAAACAAAAGTAATTCCTTGGGAAGGAGAAAACATTTTCCAACTCTTCACTTGTGTGGCGAAGCGAACAGAGACAGTAGATAAGATCGTTGGGAGCCGCAGCAGCGCCAGAAAATAAAATAACACGTTTGAAAAGACTTTTTAATTGTCCTTCAGTGACAGGGAACACTAAACAATACATTTCGTTCCACAAGACTAGCCTTTTCTGTGTCGAGCTTTCCGGCAGCCCAGCCCGCCCCAGGGATGACATGTACTGTTCCTTCCTTAATATTTTTCTCAGTTTGGCTTTTGTGAAAGGTCAGCAGCACAGGGCTCAGAATTAATGGCCTTTGGTAGCAGCCTCAGGGCAAGGACTTCTCAAATGCTGATTAGAAGCAGATTTGTTAGCTGACAAATGCCATCAGGAAACAGGCTATGTGGAATTACTTGTAAAACTTTAAAAAGCACAGATTTCTAGCCCAACCTACAGAGATTCTCATTTAAGTTTTCAGTGGACCCAGAGAGCTTTCATTTCCTATTTCTTTCTTTCTTTTTTTTTTTTTTTAAAGCTTTTTATGTGAATCTTAATCTCAGTTACTTTGGGAAACTTGGTGATTTAGAGATTAAGTGAGAGGTAACAGTAATACCTTTCTATGAAAATGAAGCAGCCGCAAGCAGTCTGCCGGGCAAATGTGTCCCCTCTTTGGCACCACTGACATTTGGGGCCAGGTAATTCCGTGTTGTGGGAGGCCATCCCACGGAGTACAGAATGTTTTAGCAGCTTCCCCGGCCTCTAACCACCAGATGCTCATAGCGCTTCCACCTCCTCCTTATGAACAACAGAATGTCTCCAGACGTTGCAGATGTCCCCTGGGGGACAGAATTACTGCTGGTGGAAAGATGCTGCAGCAGCTATAGCGCCTCTGCCCGGGACCAGCAGAGGGACAGTCTCTAAGCAAGTCCAGATTTCTTTCTTTCTTGTTGTTTTTTTTTTTTTAAGTTCCTTGATTTATTTTGAGAGAGAGAGAGAGAAACAGCACGCACGCAGGGGAGGGGCAGAGAGAGAAAATCCCAAGCAAGCTCTGTGCTGTCAGCAGGGATCCTGACGCTGGGCTCAACCTCAAGAACTGTGAGACTGTGACTTGAGCTGAAATCAAGGGTCAGAGGCTTAACTGACTGAGCCATCCAGGTGCCCCCAAATTACTTTCTCTATTGAGAATTTAAGATTCACTCTAAGGGGCGCCTGGCTGGCTCAGTTGGTAGAGCATGTGACTCTTGATCTTTGGGCTGTGAGTTTGAGCCCCATGTTGGGCGTAGAGATGACTTAAAAAATGAAATCTTAAAAAACGAAATTGTTTCATTCTAAAAATTAAATGAATAATCATCTGTGCCATAGGGAATGTTCAAGATGCTTTTGGCCTGGATAATTTTTAAGACAAATATAATTAATAGTCTACCTTAACTAGAACTATTGAAAAAACATTTGCACCCATGTATGGTGTCATTTTGAGCACAGTAGGTTCTGATAAACCCAACAGGATAATACATTCTTAAAATATATTCTTCACTTATCAGAAACTGACCTGCTATAAAGAGTTGAGATGGCAAGCTAAGTTTCAGAGAACATCCACCAAGACAATGACTTTATTTTACATTAAATATTCCTCAGGGACGCCTGGGGGGCTCAGTCAGTTAAGCGTCCAACTTGGGCTCAGGTCACGATCTCACGGTTCGTGGGTTCAAGCCCCGTGTCGGGCTCTGTGCTGACATCTCAGAGCCTGGAGCCTACTTCAGATTCTGTGTCTCCCTCTCTCTGCCCCTCCTCCACTCACACTGTCTCTGTCTCCCTCTGTTTCTCAAAGAAAATAAAGGTTAAAAAGATTTTTTAAAAAATATTCCTAAACGATTCTTTGAGGATGGGCAGGTACGAGACATAATTAAGCATTATTTGTACAGTATATGTAAATTACCTCCTTATTGTGAATTATTAAGACAAATGTACACATAGGCAATTTATATGATAATTAATCTTTATATGATATTTAATCTTTTAAATTATTTTAGTACTGTTCCTTTTGCAACATTTTAGTGGCCATGAATTGCTGACTAACTTACAGATTCTCACAGAGCAGAGCGATGCTACACTGTTGGTAGTACGGCGCTGTTCCAGCTCTGCGGTGTGGCCAAAAGTGAGACAGACGACAGCTCCTAGGAAGAGAAAGACAAAAACAAAAACAAATATCTAATGTATTAGTAGCTGTAGGTGGTGTGGCCTCTCCAGGGGCGGACAGTGGGGAGAGTCCTCCTTGCAGGTCCTCTTTGAGGGAAGCCCCGTTCTCCCAGGGCCGGTGAGTGAGTACAAAGTGTAGGGTAATTTTTGAGGGAAGCAAACACTGTGAGCATCATTCCTCCTTGTGTCCCAAAAGACTGAGTTCACTGACTTATACTTTCAACACCACATTAATATTTTTCTACAACTGTTTTTACCGTTTAGGTCTGCGTTTCTTGGTTCGTCTCTGCACAGATATTGGATTAAGAGAAGTTCAAGAATATGCAACAAAACTTAAGAGATTGGAAAAAATGAAAGAAATAAGGGAACAGGTATCTTACATGGTCCAAAATCTATTGTCTCTTAATTTTCAAAATGTCAACCTTCGGTAGCTCCGATGACTGATGCTGGGTTCTTCTATCAGTAAAAAAAAAAAAAAGTTGAAATTTTTTTCTGCTGTGGCGTAAAGGAGAAACAACTAAAATTCTAGTTTGAGGATAAAATCTATCAAGAATCAATTTTTTTTAAGTTTATTTATTTTTGAGACAGAGAGTAAAGCAGGAAGGAGCAAAGAGAGAATGAGAGAGAAAATCCCAAGCAGGACAGCATGGAGCCCAACTTGGGGCCCATCACAGGGCTCGATCCCACAAACCACAAGATCATGTCCTGAGCAGAAATCAAGTCAGATACTTAACCAACTAAACCACCCAGGTGTCCCAAGAACCAATTCTTAATAGGAGGAAGTGTAATAGAGTCAACATACTGTAGTGGATGGTTACTCACAGACAAATCATTTCCACAACACAAAATAACTTACAGGTTAATTTATAGAATTAATTTCAATTGGAGGGCTCTGTGGCCCATGGAAATTAAGAGGAAATTATATAACAATAGTACTTTTTCTTTAAGCTATTTCATTATGTAGTAGACAATGGCTCTGAGAATAATATTAATATACACGGAGGCCTTTTAAGTTTTATTTCTGTGTTTCATGCAGTATGTGGAATAATAATGTTCTTAAAAATTTTACTTTTTTTGATAGAATAGTCTCCCCTAAGTTTGAGCCTAGAATATTTAAAAATTTAACATAATCTTTGAATGTCTGCCTTAAATAGAAAGAAAATATATTCTTTAAGGTTAGACTTTTTCTAACCTTAAATAGACCAAATTCCATATTTGCTTTTAAATTATCAGTTATAAAAAGGTTATGAACATGACATAGATTTTTACCTTAAAAACCCTATAAAATACCAAGTTGATGTTAATGCCATGCTACGGTAGATAGTTGTTTAAAATCTGCTGTGAAGATCAGTTTACTACCATGTGCTCGTTGCCAAATTAGGTAACCCGTGTGAGAGTTTTATAAAATTAAACAGGTATAAATGAAAGTTCCGGTTATAATTGTCATCATAATCACTATTAAATTTGTTTCGTTAAGAAGAATCCAAGAGAAGTATATATCTCAAACCGAGAACATTCTTTGGAGCTTATCATTACTGTAAAGTTACTTAGTATAGAACCATGGAGGGATGTGGAAAGGGTCAAATTCTTCAGACTTCCTAAGTTTCACCATCAGGAGTTTAAGTTGATACTGAACAGAAAAGTGTACACAACTAATACAAGTTATGGGTCACGTGTAACACACTCTCACAACTCTCACCACTCACAACCTTAAACAGGATGACTGGCATGTGCGCTACCATCGTAGTAGACTTTGGTGTTTGGTGTTGACGCGCTTTACACAGTAAGTAGCAGCCTTCTAACTCCTGGGCCTTGCCTTGCACTTAGCTCACGAAGGGTCACAGCTCCAGCTGTAGGAAACCCTGATTCCAAGGAGTCCCTGGGAAATGAACTTGAGGGGTAAAGACCAAAATTGCCCCCTTTAAAGAGAGGCAGAGTTGCTTTTACACAATTTTCTTATCGCTCAGGTTCCCCATGTTTACGTGTATCAGGTTGATATCCTGCTCTGGTTTTGGTCTTTACAGTGCTTCACCTTTACAGCGGCGGCCTGTCTCCCTCTGCCGTTTCTTCCCCCTCATCCTCTGTCCTTCATGCAGCCTCTCTCTGGGTGGTGGTAAACTCTTTCCTGCTCTGGCTGACTGTTACGGCTAATATTCTTGTGGACTGTTGGTTCTTAGGACTATGAACGAACATGTGAATTACACCGCGACTGCTTTTACTTTCTGATTAGTACTCAGCAGATTGATTCCTCTTCCATCAAAACATTTATTTATAGTCTACTTGTATCTGTTTCTCTCATATATCTGACATCCCTACAGTGTCCTCACTAAAATAATTCCCTAATGACTTAATTAAAGAGTAGTTCAGTAAAATCATATGAGTTACTATTGATGCATTTAGATCATCCAGTGTTTCTCTTACTTATTTACTCCTATTACTGATGTCTACCTGTGCTTGAGCAGTGCCTCTGCTCTCACTGTCCTCTGCATAAACCCCAAGGTCACTTAGATATCTTCTCTCATTATAGCTTCTTCTTAATATAGTCCCTTAAATGTTACTGCTTGGGGCACCTGGGTGGTTCAGTCGGTTAAGTGTCTGACTTCGGCTCAGGTCATGATTTCACGGTCTGTGGGTTCGAGCCCCACGTTGGGCTCTGTGCTGACAGTTCAGAGCCTGGAGCCTGTTTTGGATTCTGTGTCTCCCTCTCTCTCTGCCCCTCCCCTGCTCGCTCTCTGTCTCTGTCTCTCAAAATAAAATAAAGACATAAAAAAAATTTTTTTTAAAGTTACTGCTTAATCTTTCTTGTGAGTCAAAGTCACAGTCCTCATCCACAGAGTACTCTCTTTTCAGTGCTCTTGAAATCAATTTCTCTATTCTTTAGTATTCGTTAAATCTTTCTCACTTATGTTTTGCTTATAAATACAAAGTGGAGGGGCGCCTTGGTGGCTCAGTCGATGAAGCATCCGACTTTGGCTCAGGTCATGTCTCACGGTTCATGAGTTAGAGCCCCACATCAGGCTCTGTGCTGACAACTCAGAACCTGCTTTTGATCCTCTGTCCCCTCTTTCTCTGCTCCTCCCACACTTGCTCTTTCTCTCAAAAATGAGTAAAAAAAAATTCAAATTGGAGGAGAAAAAATAGTGGAAAAAGAAAGGTACTTGGAAGAAGAGACTAAAAGAATTCTCACTATTTGAATGTTAATTTCTCTTTTAATTGTTGTGTATTCCATTTCAGTTTGTGCTTCTTAGATTGTGAGCCCATGGGGCAGAGCATTCTGTTTCCTGGCTCGGTAGTACATAAAGCAGTGTTAGTGATGAAACAAATTATAATAAATAAACTTCTGAATTAAGAGCACTCTGCTTTTCTAAACTTGAACTTAAAATTTGTTACTTTTTCTGTGTGTTTCTTATTTAGAATCTGTCCCAATGCAGAAACTTAACATTTTTCTATGTAATTAGAATTTCTTAATGTAATTATTGTTAAGGTCTGCATAATACAGTCTACTATTATACAAGTAGGTATGTCTTGATTTCTTGAGACACTTATGCAGTTAGATATCTTTCTTAAAGTTGGCAGCTCTTCTATGAGCAGCATTTTGCTGTTTCTCACTGAAGAAGAGCACTTTCATATTGTGAACTTAAGATGGTTTGTGAATTAGACATGTAATTGAAAGCAGGGAGGGGCACCTGGGTGGCTCAGTCCATTAAGCCTCGGACTCGACTTTGGCTCAGGTCATGATCTCATGGTCAGGAGACTGAGCCCTGGGCTCATGGTCAGTCGGGTGCTGCCTGGGATCCTCTCTGCCCCTCCCCTGCTCGCTCTCGCGCTCTTTTGCTTGCTCTCTCTTTCTCTCTCAAAATAGATAAACATAAAAAAGGAAAAGGAAATCACATCAAACCTTTACCTAGAGCTGCTGATAGGAATACAAAGTTGACCCCCAGTCTTCACTGGAAGGACCCTTTCCTCTGGAAGTGCTGATAATGGTAGAGGTTCGGCAGCGCAATGGGAGAGAAGTGAAGAGGCTGGATGAGTGTTTGTGAACAATGTTAGCACTCTTCATGGTTCTGGTTACAGTTTCCCTTTAATTCCACTTGAGAACCTCTGCTTGACTAGACACTAAAACAGCACCAGCTAACACTTACTGAGTGCATGACAAATACAGCCCCTGTTGTGAATATTTTATGTGCATTAGCTAATTTAATCATCTCAATAGTCCTATGATGTTGGGTATAGTTTTATTAGTACTTTTCTTTGACAGATGAGAAAACTGAGACCCAGGGTGGCTAAGCAACTTCCTCTAGGTCACACAGCTTTTGGGGGTAGACCTAGACTTCAAATCCAAGTTCCTAACTACTGGGCCTTACTCCTTTATGAAAAGTAGGGAAATGGATGATTCAGATAATTATATAGTTCTTATTTTTTCTGCACTCAAAAAGTTGGTAAATTAAAACGTACTTTGCCATCAGCTCACCCTAATTTGATAGGATGGAGCCTCCAAATGGTGCTATTCAGGCCTGGTCTGCAGACCAGTAGAGCCTCAGAGTCACTTGGGCACCTCTTAGAATTACAAAGTCCTGGGCCCCATCCCAGACCCACCCAAACCCTATCCCAGAGTTAAATTCTAGAATCTGTGTGTGTGTGTGTTTTAAAACAAATTCTCCAGGTATTTTTATATTCACTAAAGTTTGAAAAGCACTTGTCTAGAGTTTATGTTCCCACAGGGTAATCATGCAAATGATCAAATACCTGCTCAGGATATGGAATCTGATTTAAGGGAGGGAGGGCAGGAAATAGATATTAAATCAGATCATGGATTTCTAAAAATTGTCTAAAATGGAAAAGGGTTTATGTAGACCCAAGAAAGAAAGATGAATTAATTCAGGGTTATGTGAGCCAAAATAGAGTGTGTCTCCCTGAGCCCCTAACTCCTGCTTTAAGATGTTCTCCTCTTTGTGCTTGGTGGACCTACATTCCTTAGAAGAATATTTTACACCTTGTGTATTTGTTAGTGCTGTCAGTGAGCAATTCTAGAATGCTGGCTGTCAGCCAGGCAAGAAAGACCTACTCTGCCATGGCCGGCTGCTGTGGGCCTGCACAGTGTGAACTGGCCCCACGAGCTGGGAGCCTCTTAAAAGATGTTTTATGTTTCTTCTTCACTGAACACACACAAAAATTAGCTGCGAGGCATTCTGTCAAACTTGACTCTGTGTCTGGAAAAGAACCAAGTGGGAAGAGCAGGACTTGAAGACTGAGCAATCGAAATACGAAAAGGAAGAGAAAAATATCAGCCAAAATGCGAAAGATTAGAGAACAGAGCATACAAGGTTCGGTGTGGTGGAATGATTGGTTTTCAGCAGCAGTGAAAGAAAGGCAGATAGGTGTTCAGGTGGAAGAGAATGAAAAATCACATTCTCTTCCCACAGGAGGACAAGCAGAGCAGGGCCGTGAGCGTGAGGAGGGGTGTGGTGCTGGTGACGCGTGTGAGCAGCCACCTGGGTCACAGGGCAGTCCCCCTATGATGAGAGTGGAGTTGAGCGACAAGCGATGAGTGGTTGCTGGAAAGAAGATGAGGAAGGGTGTGGCAGACAGCGGAGGAGGCTGGCACGTCCAAGAGGTGCAGGCTGCCTTTTATTCACAAAGTAGGAGGGCCAGTTTCCAAAGATGAAAAGGACAAAATGTGATATATAAAAATGCTTGCTCCATGGGGCGTGGGGGTGGAGGTTGAGCCAGCAGTGGGGGTCTGGCACCATCGTGTGCTTAGGTGACATGTGTCCAGCAGAGCTCAGTGTCCTGGGAACAGGAGAGAAAGAAGAGAAGCCATTGAATCAAGCCAGATTCTACGTTTCTCTTGGTGAGTGGAGCAGAAAGACAAGTGGGCAAGCAAAGGGTCCGTAGGTGCTGATGTGGACGTTCTTAAAGTGGTGGCTGTTTCTAGGCTAGAAATAAAGCGAGGACTTAGGGAGATTCATTAGGAAAAGATGGATGAGAGCCAAAAGATTGGGAAGTTCAGGATGGGAGCAAGGAATAGGTGGAATGGGGTGAAGAATGTGGTGATCATGGAAATTGCTCACTTTCCTAAATTGGCCTGTTCTAAATGTATGGTTACTAAAGCGGATGCAAGATCTTTTCTCACATTTGATTTGAAAAAGTTTCAAGTTACACAGGCATTTGTATTTATGAGTTTATTTTAATATTGTAAAGGTCTTTTGGGTATGCTAGAAATAATCTGCAAATAGATGAAAAACAAGTTATGACAAAATCTGATTATAGACATTAAAATTTTTATTTTGCTACATCATTTTTAGATTTTCAAAAGAGAAGGGCAAGAAGGAGAGATGGGGTTTCAAGGGAGGTTTCTTTTTAACAGAAAACATGTGAGCTTTTTTTTTTATATTTTATATTTACATATATTTGGAAGCACTGAGTATTTTAGGAGAGAGTTTCATTTTAGAGAAATGAGTCTTGAGTTATTGAAAAGTTTTTTTTTCTTCCTAGCAGATCACAATGTCCGTAACCTCTAATCATGACATGATAATTCATAAACATCTGGGGAGTTGTCAGGAATAAGGGAATAAATAATTTGTCCTTTGAATTTAATATGAAATTGTGTTTATATTATTGAAGACCTAAATAAATTACCAGTCTATGTTTAAAATTTTTAATTTAGTTGTAGAGTAAATATTTATCAAAAAGCGGTCAGATTCTGTTCGCTAACTACCCTTCTCTCTAAACACAACATTGGACATAGAGGATCTGGCCGTGTGGCTTGACACAGACTCAGTGTCAATATAAAAAGTATGACTCTTAAGAAACACACAAAATAACTGTAAATTGCTTCAAAAAACCTAAGAATGTCACAGCTTGGAGATATTTCTTATGTTTTAAAGGTAGGTGTGTACCTAAGAAAGTGGACTATTGAACAGATCTTAAGTATTTTGTGAGATTTTAATAGTGCTTTTATTGTAGAAGTTGAATTTCAAAGTTTACCTTTTCTTCCCCCAAAAATAGTTGAGGTCCAGCCATTTACAGAGTAAATCGAATGCAGGATATAGCCCTTCTACAGACTCCCTTCTCCCCGCCTCCCCTCCACCCCCCTGAGCTAAGACCTCGATGTTCATGTCAGGACAATATTTGGTCCATGAGCAGTGGTTACACTGGGCCTATAAGTGAACTGCCGCGTGAGTATTTAGTGAGGACAGAGTCCCCTGGTGGAAGGCAGGCTGGAGCCCCTTGTCCACAGAACAACTCTCTTTTCTCCCATAGAATCAAGGTAAGGAGCAGTGTGAACCCAGCTTTCGGGACAGTAGGAGCAGTTAAGTCAAGAGCTACACGGTCATGTTAATTTTAAAAAATCAACGTTTAGGGGCTCCTGGGTGGTCAGTCGGTAAAGCATCCGACCGATGATTTTGGCTCAGGTCATGATCTCATGGTTCCTTGAGTTCAAGACCCGTATAGGGCTCTACGCTGACAGTGTGGAGCCTGCTTGGGATTCTGTCTCCCTCTCTCTCTGCCCCTCCCTTGCTTGCTCGCTCGCTCTCTCTCTCAAAAATAAATAAACTTTTAAACCCCTCCTCTCGTTGTAGCGCATGAAGTCTGGCAGAGACGGCAGCGGGGGCTCGCGCAGCAGAAGAGAGGGCAGTGCCAGCAGTGGTGAGTGTTTCCTGTCCTCCAGGTACGGGGCTGGACGGCCGTCTAGTACCTGCGCTTCTTGAAACAGCTTGAATAATCCAGAAATGTCTTTTGTTTGTTTGTTCTACACACAGTAAAACCTCACTTACTCTAATTAATGTTGTAAGCAGCCCTTCTGATATGGAAATGACTAGAAGTGTCAGTGGATTTTACTTCCTAAATAAGCATACCTGTTTTTGCTGAGTGATTAATTCATATTGGGTAGATGATCACAGATGTCTCTGCTAATGAGGTTTTACTGTGTTACATTTTGTCGATTTACCTTTTAAGGCAGTACCTTCTAAGGAGAAGTAAGATGGTCTTCTAGAATGCTGGCAGTCCTGAGTATACTTTTAGTGCAGAAATAGTGTCCATCTGGGAGTTAGGAGACGTGGTCCTCATCCCTGTCTTGCTCACGACAGCCATCCATCTCTGGACCCTCCACATAAGTACTGTAGGCTTTTAGCGATTTCTAAATTTGTTTGCATCTCTCAGTTCCTGGACTTTGACCACTTGTCACAGCTTTACTTACTAACAAGGTGGTTAAGTTTTCCTTCCCTTTTTCCTCATCATCAAAATCTACCTTCTCTGTCCATGTCAGGGGAGTGGGGGTAAGTTACACTTAGTAGAAATTTGGTGGTTTTAAAGAAACCAATTGTTGGGGCGCCTGGGTGGCTTAGTCGGTTAAGCGTCCGACTTTCGCTTAGGTCATGATCTCGCGGTTCGTGGGTTCGAGCCCCGCGTCGGGCTCTGTGCTGACTGCCAGCTCAGAGCCTGGAGTCTGTTTCAGATTCTGTCTCTCCCTCTCTCTCTGACCCTCCCCTGCTCATGCTGTCTCTCTCTCTCCTAGAAATAAATAAAAATATTAAAAAAAAAAAAAAGAAACCAATTGTAAAAATAAAGGCCAAATTGGGATGTGTAAATACAGGTACATCTCTCATATCCGTACTTAGCACTGCCCCGCATACGTGACCCAGGTCCGTGCCGCTACCAGCTTCATTCCCTCAACTCTTTGTGACCTAGCAGCCAGGACAGGGACAGTTGTGAGCCTTAGGTCAGGTAGGCCTTTATTTCATTCATTCACAGACATTTATTAGACGCACACCAGGTGCCAGATAAATACTGTGCTAAGTGCCAGGGACATAAGGGTGAGTAAGACACGGTCCCTGTGCGCAGGGACATTAACGTCCAGTGGGAGGACACCCAGGTCTCAGGTGCCGCTGGGGAAACGCACGTGCGTGTTCTCGCTTTCCTGGGGATGGAGAGTGTGGCTGGGACAGAGATTCTTTCCCGAGATCTGGGCTCAGCTGCCGGGTGGGTTTACGCGGTTACGACCGTCTGGGACGTCTTGTTCTAGCCAGACGGTTCAGTTCTCTGAGGATCAATCCAGCTTTTCCAGCTGAAGCTCAGTCCTCGCCTGTTTACCCTTAGGCCCCAGGGTCGCTACCCAGAGCTTCAGAACTTAGCAGCAGCCGCGTTCATCTGCGTCCCACGCGCGCCAAGGGCACTTTGCCACATCAGGGAGCAGCCGTTTACCATCTCGTCAGGCCTCCGCGGTCATGACGGGCAAAGTTTCCATGCCACCCCCTAGTGCTCACACGTCGCCTCGGTTCGGTCACCCCTGCCCTCCTGCTTTAGCGTGCTCGCTTACCTCTCTGCAGTGGGATTTAATGGGGTCCTGGGTCTGGAGGGCATGTCCCAGCGGTCTTGAGAGCTGGCGACGGCCGGCAGTGCAGGCCCACAGCCCCTGGGCCAAATGCACTGTGGGACCCGCGGGTCTGGGGCTCAGAATAGTGTCCTGGTGCGTTACCCATCTATAACCCCGCCGGGTGCGTCTCATGACCAAACACAGCTATTACCGACTGGGCTGAACTCGTGGGTAATCACTCTAGGGGTAAACAGTGGCTAAAAATAGCTTCGGGTCAAGTCAGGCTCTACGCCCACGAAGTTTACATATTGCCACCCGAAACTTGCCATTCAGAGCTCTTTGGAATTGGAAGTTGTGACGAGGGACCATGGGCTTGTGTGAACCGAAGATGTCCTGATGGGGACGAGGCACCACACGAGGCCTTGTGCATCGGTGAAGAGGAGCTTGGGAGGCCCACGGGCCAGCTCCCTGCTGCTGCTTCATCCCTGCTCTCAGGAAGCAGGCAGTCTGTGATAGGGGCCTTTGCGGGACTGAGTGTCCCTTAAGGAGAAAGTGTCTTGAGTAAGCCCTGCGGAGGCACTAAATACCTGTTAACACTCTAGGACCGGATTCACTGTCTTCTAAGGTTTTTACACTTCCCTCTAAAAATCTTAAGTTCAGGGGCACCTGGGGGGCTCAGTTGGTTGAGTGTTCTACTTCGGCTCAGGTCATGATCTCACAGTTCATGGGTTCGAGCCCCGTATCGGGTTCTGTGCTGACAGGTAGCTCAGAGCCGGGAGCCTGCTTTGGATTCTGTGTCTCCCTCTCTCTCTGACCCTCCCCTGCTCACACTGTCTCTCTCTCCCTCTTTCAGAAATAAATAAAACATTAAAAAAAAATTTTTTTAAATCTTAAGTTCAGAGGCACCTGAGTGGTTCAGTCATTTAAGCACTTGACTCTTGATCTTGGCTCAAGTCATGAGCTTACGGTTTGTGAGATTGAGCCCCACACTCAGCTGTACGCTGACAGCATGGAGCCTGCTTGGGGTTCTCTCTCCCTGTCTGCCCCTCCGCCATGCACACATGCACATGCTCTCTCAAAAAAAACCATTTTTTTTAATGTGAGACTCAAACAATAAAGTTATTATAAACAAAATTAAAATCTCAAGTTCAGAGTAACCGACCAGTTCCTCGCAGAACAACTCACAACAGTCTTACATTAAGTTCTCAGAGCCTCCCCTGGGGATTCCTAAACTTGCAGAATGTCACCAGTGTTAACCTCTAGACCTGAGCCTGAGTTACCCGGGTGTCTTCAGTTTGAAATGTGCTTCAGAAACACCGGGACCTTCTCACAGAATGCCAGGGCGTGCCTGCTCGGCGGACCCAGAGCCCAGAGGACAGTGTCCACAGCTCCACCCCGAGAAAGTATTCCCAGCACCCTGTTGTTTGCCTCCCAGAAATGTCCGCAGGAACAGGGTGTGCCTCCGAGGCCCCTGGGGTGCTGGGTCCTCCAACACAGAGACCGTTGTTCAGCCTTGCGGGGTGACGCCTGCCCAGCGATGCTCCTCACGTCACGCCGTGGCTCAGAACACGCGAAGTGCCCCACCTGGGCCCGGCACCGCCCCCACAGTCAGGGTCAGGGTAGCAAAGGAAAGACTGGCCGTGCAGAGCGCTGAGGCTGCCGGGACCTGATACCTGAGTGCAGGGAAGGAGCGGCCTTGCTCTCCAAATCCGCCTCCTGTCCTGGCCTTCACCCACTGCTGTTTTCTTTTTTAATAATTTTTCCTTCTCTCATCCATTCCATTTCAGTCCAACACAAATAGTTCTGGTGCACAAACACGCCTTATTCTCACAGGAGGGAATCTGGAGGAAAACTGTGCCTTATTGACACATTTTTACAAGCCGGGTGTGGTGTTGCTTGGTTCTCTTGGCACAAGTGTAAAGCATTAAATACTTCCTTTTCCGGGTCCTTGCTTGCATGCTTTCCCCCCTTCCGTTTGACTTTTTGTTCCTTATTTCCTGATCCCTTGAGTTACGTGGCCTCCCAGGCCTCGTCGTCTCCTCCTGCAGCCCAAGTTCCATGCCTCTTTCAGGACCGAGCTGCTTCCACCCTGACGCTTCTTCAAGAATCGTGTTTGTTGCCCTTTCTCTCCAGCCCTTGGCACATGCGCAGTGCAGGCTGCCCTGGCTCTGAAGTCTGAATGCACCCTGCATGGGTGCCTCTCTCCCTCTTTCCTTGCAGAGCACCCTGCCGCGGGCACACCGAACACACCCTCCGCCAGCTGTCCCCTGCCCCTCCGCCAGCGCCGGCCCCTGTGTGCCTGTTTGTTAGGCCCCAGTATAAACCCATGTGGGACAGGCCGTGATCTCACCCATCTTCCACCTCCACCTGTGAAATCGGGACACACATTTATATTCTTTATGTGGAAATATTTGGCACTTCATCTGGCTTAGATCCACAGGTCAGACAGTGGAAAAGAATTATTTCCTAAATGCATTCAAAAGAGGCCAGTCTTGGGGCGTCTGGGTGGCCCAGTCTGTTAAGCGTCCTACTTCAGCTCAGGTCATGATCTCACAGTTTGTGGGTTCAAGCCCCCGCATCAGGCTCTGTGCTGACAGCTCGGAGCCTGTTTCAGATTCTGTGTCTCCCTCTCTCTCTGCCCCTCCCCTGCTCATGCTCTGTCTCTCTCTGTCTCTCAAAAATAAAAAACATTAAAAATTTAAAAAACTAAAACAAAAAAGGCCAGCCTTCAGCTGCTAAAATAAATGCAGTGCCTACAACTAGATTTTTTAAAGTATTGCCCAGGAAAGAGGATCATAAGGAACTTACATATCAGAATTATTAGTTTACATGAAATAGCTATTTCTGAAATGCGTAGGGGTCCTTGAAAATTGTCCTTTTTTAGGGGCGTCTGGGTGACTCCGTCAGTTGAGCATCTGACTCTCAATTTTGGCCCAGGTCATGATCCCAGGGTCTTGGGACCAAGCCCCAAGTCAGGCTCTGTGCTGGGCATGGAGCCTGCTTGAGAGTCTCTCTCTCTGCCCCTCCCCCACTCACTCACACCTGAGTGCACGCTCGCTCTCTCCTCTCTCACGCATATAAAATTTTAAAAAAAGAAGAAAATGTTCCTTTCTTTGTGGATCAGGCTAGTCCCATTGCCGCCTTATTTTTGCTGCTGATTTGTTTCATAAGCCTCAGCGCCCATGTTCTTCGGCGGTTCCGTGACTTTAGCCTGTGTCAGAGTCCCCTGGGAGGCTTGTGAAAACAGCCTGCTGAACCCCGGGTCCGCGCTTCTCAACCAGCCTGGGCCGTGCCCGGGAGTTTGCATTTCTGACAGGGTCCCCTCTGGTGCTGATCTTGAATGAGATAACTGCAAGAGTGAATGCGATGTAGTGTACATACATTGCTGCTATTGTTACCACCAAATTTAACTTCTTAGTAGTGGCAGGTCATCAGCCTGTGGCCTCGTGCCCGAGCTCTGTCACTCCTGAGTGTATTTCCCAGGGGGGCGTGTGAGCCTGAAGCTACTTAAAATTACATGCACAGCCCGTGGAAGGGGCTCAGGGCAACGCCTGGCAAATAGTGCTGAGTACTATCATTATTATTACTGGATATAAACTGCATTGAAAAGCAGTCGTGTCTGGTTTAGAATTTTGAATATCCCTTCCAGGATTTTCAGTACTACGGTTGGTTTTTGTAGAATTAACTTGGAAGGAACTTGTTTTAACCAGTCGAAGTAGAAATGCATTACTCTTTTCAATGCCAGATTTCGGGTTCAAACAATTCGGAACAAGGCCTCCCTGAAATGAGCTCGCACAAAGAGCTGTAGGTCTCCCTGGGCGGCGTCCCTCCGCTGCGTGCGCTGAGGGCAGGAGAGGAGGCCTGGTGCGCTGCCTGCGCTGCAGGGCCGGGAACGCTCCAGAACGCATCTGCTGCTCGGGGGTGCCTGTCCGGAAACGCCTGCTCCCGGGAAGGCGTCTTCCGCTGCCTCACGGTGGCTGCCTCGTGTGACTCGAGGACGGTGCTTGCCGTTAAGGTTTCATTTTACAGTCGTTTCCGTTTACTCGTATGCGATGCGCAATAGCTTGCTTCCTGCGTTTTTTCGTTCCATTTTTAGTACGTCTTGGGTGTGCACTTTTCCTGTGAAAATGTACCTCTTAATTTTACACTAAAAATAACTTTATAATGTAAATGGATAATACGGCTCAGTGAACAGAAATTATCTTTAAGGTCAGCTTTTTGAAGAACGCATCTTTTATAAAGTCCACCGTAACCATGTTTTTATCTTTCAAACCTGAAGTTTGAAGGCAGTAGTCCAAAGACGGGTAAGTGACCAGAGGACCTTCTCACGGTCTTGCGGGCCGCGGGGGTCGCAGGCAGACGGAAGAGCCCACGCTTGGCGCCCGCCGCCTGTCGTCGAACAGCAGGTTTCGGCCTGAGGAGGTGGAGGCAGCAGAAGCACATGCGACCGGACCCAAGTTCCAAGGCTCAGGTCACAAAGTGTCGCCGGTCTCCGGGAAGAGAGACGGCGGGGGTGCGCGGGGCAAAAAAGCCCGGAGAAGCCAGAGGGGCCGAGGGGGCCCTCGTTTCTCAGGACGCCNGCCCGCGCTCTGGCACCGAAGCATCCCGTGTGTCACGTGCCGCAGAAGTCTGTGCCCGTCTGCCTGCCGGTCCCCTGCTCACCGATCACCCGCGCTGTGCTTCTGGAGCGCGGGTCGCGCGCTGTTTGTGTGAAGAGCCGGCGGCGGCCGGGCGGTGCGCGCACTGCGCCAGAGGCAGGGTGGGCAGCGCAGCAGTGACGCGCGTGCCTGGGCTCTTCATCTTGGGACCCTGAGATTTGAATGTCCTATACATTTCATGTGTCACAAAGTACTTTTCCCAGCCATTTAAGCATGTATAATCTATTCTTAGCTCACCAGAGTTCAAAAATGGGGATAGGCCAGGTTTGGCCCCCAGACTGTAGTTTGCTAATTTTTGCTCCAGGCCAGACCCCCCATGAGTATTCCCAGGGGTGACAGGGGGAGACCTGGGGACTGTCCTCTTGCTCAGAGTACTGGTTTCAGCTGCCTAATCCACCCATCCAGCTTGTGCAGTAAGATTTGGCATCCCTGGACTTCTCCGCTTAAAGCTGCCTCGGCTGCCCAGCCGCCTCCACGTATGCGACACGCGGAGTAACAGTGCATGAGGTGTTGTGTCTTCGACGTAACACGCTGCTTTCCTCTGGCCCTTAACTTATTGCCCTGCATTTGAGGTCACTGTAACTAACTCCCCAGTGTCTGTAGACCCCTTTTTCCCAAGTCACCTCATCTTACATCACCCTGAGCACGTTACTGAATCTTTTTGTCACAGTTTCCTCGTCAGTAAAATGGGACTGAAAATAGGACCTACCTAATAGGGTTATTGAGAGGGAGAGATGCGTTCATTCGTAGAGAGCACTTAAGACAGGGACACCTCGGTGGCTCAGTCGGTCGAGCATCTGACTCTTAGTTTCTGCTCAAGTCATGATCTCACGGATCCATGGGTTGGAGCCCCCACATTGGGCTCCTTGCTGACAGATTGGAGCCTAGGAATTCTCTGTCTCCCTCTCTCTCTGCTCCTCCCCCAGTCATGCTGTTTCTGTCTCTCTCAAAATAAATAAACTTCAGAAAAGAAAGAAACCACTTAAGACAGTGTCTGACACAGGTAAGCACTTGCTAAGGGTGATTCCTGTTTGACAGGGAGAATGTGGGCAGTGTCTGAAATTCCATTGTCCACATCCGGGTGTAGTGAGGGGCCACGTTCTTACCTCTGCCCAACACGTGCCCTTGGAGTTTGTTATTCTCAGCATTTTTCCTGCCACAACAGGACCACATTTATCTATGCATGAAGATATATGTCAAGTGTACCTCTGCCTTCTGTAGAGTTTATGAAAAGGGTTTTTTTCCCCTAACAAAAATACTGGAAATTGTATATACGAGTATTGGGTTTTGAAGTTACCAATTTGGAAAACTGAAAATTTATTCTAGTAATGCTGTTAATTGAAACATTCATTTAAAAAAAGTTCATGAAACTCTTCTTTTGGGATTCCATCAGAGGCAAATTACAGACAGCACAGGAAATCCAATCTAAATATTTTACTGATATATGTAATATATGCATTTAAATCAGATAAAATATATAAAACACATATATCACATATATCTGTAAAATATAGATACACATTTTATATATATACATGCGCGCGTGCACACACACACAGATGTTCCATCGGTTCTGTTTTTCTTTCCTGTCTCTCTCTGAACAGATAAGTATGGACTAAGTTCCTGACCATAGCAGTAGTCAGTAAATACCAGTTCCCTTCCACTTCTCCTTCTCCCATATGTTCTTAATATACCACGTACTGAGTTAAGCTTTTAGATATACAAAATATAGTTTTAAAAAAATGTAATACATGAGTTATCTGCTTTGCTCACGTCTTCACTGACTCCCTCCACAGCCGCCTTCAGCGGAGCGGTACCGTAGCTGTTAGTCACCTTTTCCAGCTTTGGTATATCCCTGTTAGCTGTCTTGTTGGGTAATAATACAATTAGCACAATAGAAGTAGAGAATGAGGGATAAAGTTTTTTGTCACAGAAAACATGAGAATGAGCTACATGTCAGCTGGAAATAATTCCAAGTTTAATTCTGTTCTCTACAGTTGTATCACTCTGTGGCAGTTATTACCGCCCTCCTCCACTCTGGAGACATCTGACATTACGCTTCATTGCCTAGTCTTTCAGGGAGTTATGTTGCCATTAGAAGTCCCAGAGCCTTTGGACATTTGATATAACAGCTTCTAGAGATGGTATAACTTTAAAAATCTTTCTTAATGTTTTATTTATTTTTGAGAGAGAGAGAGAGAGAGACAGCGTGAGCAGGGGAGGGTCAGAGAGAGAGGGAGATACAGAATCCAAAGCAGTCTCCAGGCTCTGAGCTGTCAGCACAGAGCCCGACACGGGGCTCGAACCCATGAACCGTAAGATCGTGACCTAAGACGAAGTCGGACGCTTAACTGACTGAGCCACCCAGATGCCCCTGGTATAACTTTTTAAAAAGAATCTTATTTTCAGCTAGAGTGTAGTAAACAACAGTAATTATACAATGTGGTTTCTTTTTGCTTTTTTATAATTTATACAAAAGTGTTAAAAGCATACTGAAATCAATAAAACAGGAAAAAATCAAGAAAATAGATATTTTGTTAGATTTTGCAAATGTGTTAAAGGTGTGGCATCATGGAAATTGTTGATAGTAACTGTTTGAGGTAAAAGTCACCCACAGCGGTAAAGGACCTGAAGGTAGTGGCCCTGTCTCCTTTCCTCTGCCACTGAGTGGAACACAGTTAAATCTCACCAGATTTTTAAAATATCATTGATGGTATGAAAGATAAATCTATATACTTATTTTTACATTATTCCTATAAATGTAGTACGGACTCAATTTTGTAAAATCTTTGCCCTAACCTAATTCCGTTTAAAGAATTAACAAAACGAAGTATACTGTTTTTCATTATCAAGACTGCCATATTCTGTGGAGTCCGCTAAGCTGCTGAGCTTGGAATAGCGTATGGTCGGAATGCATATATGACTGTGGCCATACTTAACTCATGTAAACTTCTCACAGTATGGAGAGTGCCACACTTTACATGGATCCTATGCCACAGAGGCCTAACTGTAGAATGGGCAAGGACCAGGCTGGCAATCAGGAAACCTGGGTCATGCTGATGGCCTTGCCACTAACTAACCGTGAACTCTTGAACAAGTGACTTTACCTCACCTGACAACACAGAGCCTGCTTGGGATTCTCTCTCTTCCTCTCTCTGCACCACCCCCCCCCCACTCTTGCTTTCTCAAAATAAATAACTTTTTAAAAAGTTGGTTTNTCTCTCTCCTAGAAATAAATTTTAAAAAAAAAAAAACATTAAAAAAATAAAAAGTTGGTTTCTTAAAAAAATAATAGCAATACTCTATGTTGTAAAATTTTTATTTTATTAATTTTTTTTAATGTTTATTCACTTCTGAGAGAGAGAGACAGAGAAAGAGCACAAGAAGAGGAGGGGCAGAGAGAGAGGGAGACACAGAATCTGAAGCAGGCTCCAGGCTCTGAGCTGTCAGCACGGAGCCTGATGTGGGGCATGAACCCACGAACTGTGAGATCATGACCTGAACAGGACGCTTAACCAGCTGAGCCACCCAGGCGCCCCTATGTTGTAGACTTTTAAACATCAAGATAAAACTAAATTCCTGGATTGCAGTAACATTTACAGCAGTGATATAAGTTGTAATAGAATAAAGCATTCAAAGGCCTTGGGTTTGTTTGGGAGGAGAGTAAAGATACTGATTAACCTTAAAATTTGTTAAATGTACATATTAAAATGCCTAAAGTATTTAGTAAATACAAAAATAATTGAAATGAGATGTATAGCTTCTAAACTAGTAGAAGGGAAATGTTCAAATAAACAGGTAAAATGGATGTTGTGACTCCAGAAATGTGGACATCAGAAGTTTTCCTTTTGATAGATACATAGCAGTGTAACAAAATACAGTGTCTGGAAATAGACTCAAACATACATAATCAATTAACCTTTAACAAAAGTGCAAAAACAGTTTTATGGAAAGAAGATAGTCTTTTCAACAAGCAGGGCTGGAATAAGTGGACATCCACATGCAAAAATATTAACTTTGATCAACACATTATACCATATAAAAAAATGAACTCAAATGGATCATAGCCTAAATATAAAACTGAAAACTATAAACTTACAGAAGAAAACACAGGAGAAAATCTTTGTGACTTTGGTTTAGCCAAGAATTTTTTTTTCCTTATTTTCCTTCCTCTATGATATTTTATTTATATTTATATTTTTTATATTTTTTTTATTTACATCCAAGTTAGCATATAGTCCAACAGTGATTTCAAGAGTAGATTCCTTACTGCCCCTCACCCATTTAGCCCATCCCCCTCCCACAACCCCTCCAGCAACCCTCTGTTTGTCTCCATATTTAAGAGTTTCTTATGTTTTGTCCTTCTCCCTGTTTTTATATTATTTTTGCTTCCCTTCCCTTATGTTCATCTGTTCTGTGTCTTAAAGTCCTCATATGAGTGAAGTCAGATGGTATTTGTCTTTCTCTGACTAATTTCACTTAACGTGATACCCTTTAGTTCCATCCACATAGTTGCAAATGGCAAGATTTCATTCTTTTGAATTTCATTCGTTTTGATTACTGAGTAATACTCCATTGTGTGTGTGTGTGTGTGTGTGTGTGTGTGTTTGTACACCACATCTTCTTTATCCATTCATCTGTCAATGGACAACAATTGGACTCTCTCCATACTTTGGCTATTGTTGATAGTGCTACTATAAACATTGGGGTGCATGTGCCCCTGTGCATCAGCACTGCTGTATCCCTTGGATAAATACCTAACAGTGCAATTGCTGGGTCGTAGGGTAGTTCTATTTTTAATTTTTTGAGGAACCTCCATACCATTTTCCAGAGTGGCTGCACCAGTTTGCATTCCCACCAGCAGTGCAAAATAGATTCCCCTTTCTCTGCATCCTCGCCAACATCTGTTGTTGCTTGAGTTGTTAATGTTAGCCATTCTGGCAGGCGTGAGGTGGTGCCTCACTGTGATTTTGATTTGTATTTCCCTGATGATGAGTGATGTTGAGCATGTTTTCATGTGTCTGCTGGCCATCTGGATGTCTTCTTTGGAGAAGTATCTATTCATGTCTTTTGCCCATTTCTTCACTGGGTTATTTGCTTTTTGGGTGTGGCGTTTGATACATTTTTTATAGATTTGGGATACTAACCCTTTATCTGATATGTCATTTACAAATATCTTCTCCCATTCCGTCGGTTGCCTTTTAGTTTTGCTGATTGTTTCCTTCGCTGTGCAGAAGCTTTTTATTTTGATGAGGTCCCAATAGTTCATTTTTGCTTTTGTTTTCCTTGCCTCTCGAGACATGCTGAGTAAGAATTTGCTGCGGCCAAGGTCAAAGAGGTTTTTGCCTGCTTACTCCTCGAGGATTTTGATGGCTTCCTATCTTATGTTTAGGTCTTTCATCCACTTTGAGTTTATTTTTGTGTCTGGTGTAACAAAGTGGTCCAGGTTCATTCTTCTGCATGTCACTGTTCAGTTTTCCCTGCACCACTTGCTGAAGAGACTGTCTTTATTGCACTGGACATTCTTTCCTGCTTTGTCAGAGATTAGTTGGCCATATGTTTGTGGGTCCATTTCTGGGTTCTCCATTCTGTTCCATTGATCCAAGTGTCTGTTTTTCTGCCAGCCAAAGATTTCTTAAGAAATGACATTAAAAGAATGATCCATAAAAATTTTTTAAATGGATAAATTGAACTTCATTTAAATTAACTTTTGCTTCTTAAAAGGCACTGCTATAAAAGTAAAAAGGCAGAATGCTGTGTAGCTCAGTTAGTTAAGCATCTGACTTTTAATCTCAGCTCAGGTCTTGAACTTAGAGTCGTGAATTCAAGCCCCACATTGGGCTCAATGCTGCATGTGGAAATTAGTTTTTAAAAAAAGTTAAAGGCAAGCCAGAATAGAAAATATTTGCAATACACATATCTGACAAGGGACTAGAATATAAAAAGAGCTCTTACAACTTAATAGTAAGTAGGAAAACGACTTTTTTTTTTTTTTTTTGGATCAGGAAAATATTTGAACAGGCACTTTACTGAGGAAGGTATATGGATGACCACATATCTGATAAGGGTTAATATTCTAAAATATATAAAGAACTTCTACAACTCAATGACAAAAAAAAAAGATTTTAAAATGGGCTGAAGAACAACTGAATAGACATTTTTCCAAAGGAGGCATACAGCTGGTTAACAGACACGTGAAAAGGTGTCCAACATCACTAACCACCAGAATCACAATGACTTACTGCCTCACACCTGTTAGAATGACTGTCATCAAAATGACAAGAGCTAATGAGTGTTGGCAGGGATGTGGATAAAAGGGAACCTTGTGCACTGTCGATGGGAAGGGGAGCTGGTGCAGCCACCATGGAAACAGTGTGGAGACTCCTCAGACTTTTAAAAATAGGGGCGCCTGGGTAGCTCAGTCGTTAAACATCCAACTCTTAGTCTTGGCTCAGGTCATGATCTCACAGTGTGTCCGTTTGATGATCTCAGTTCAGGTCGTGATCTCGAGGTTCATGAGAGTTCAAGCCCCTAGTGGGTCTCCGTGCTGGCAGTGCAGAGCCTGCATGGGGTTTTGTCTCCTTCTCTCTCTGCCTTTACTCTGCTTGCTCACTCTTTCAAAATAAATAAACATTAAAAAGAGAGAGAGAGAGAGATCTGCACTTCCATATTCATTGCAGCATTTTTCACAGTAGCCAAGATAGGGAAACTAAGTGTCTGTCAGCAGATGAAGAGATAAAGAAGATGTAGGTTATATATCCAATAGAATATTAATCAGTCATGAGAAATAAGGAAATCCTGCCATTTCCAACAACACGAATAGAACTTGAAGGCATCATGCTAAGTGAGCTAAGTCAGAAAAAGACAAATACTGTTTGATATCACTTCTATGTGGAATAAAAAAGCTGACCTTGTCTGAAAAGAGAGTAGAATCATGGTTACCATCGTTACCAGGGACAGAGGGAGATGTTGGATACAAACTTCCAGTTAGGAAATAAATAAGTTCTGGGATCGAATGTACAGCTTTGTGATTACAGTTATAATATAACTGTATTATAGGGGTGCCTGGGTGGCCCAGTTGGTTAAGCGTCCAACTCTTGATGTTAGCCCAGGTCATGATCTCACGGTTCGTGAGTTCAAGCTCCACAGCAGGCTCTGCACTGTCGATTTGCACTGACAGTGCAGAGCCTGCTTGGTATTCTCTCTCTCCCTCTCTCTACCCCTCCCTTGCTCATGCTTGCTCTCTCTCAATAAAATTTTTTTAAGTTTATTAAAATTTTTTAAAATATTGTATTATATACTTAAAATCTGCTAAGATCTTAAATGTTCTCATTGTAAAAAAAAAAAAAAAAGATACGGGGCACCTGGGTGGCTCAGTCAGTTAAGTGTCTGACTTCGGCTCAGGTCATGATCTCACAGTTTGTGGGTTCGAGCCCCACGTTGGGCTCTGTGCTGAAAGCTCAGAGCCTGGAACCTGCTTCTGATTCTGTGTCTCCCTCTTTCTCTCTGCCCCTCCCCTGCTCATGCTCTGTCTCAAAAACAAATAAACTATAAAAAATTTTTTTAAAAAAAGATACTATGTGACTGTGACATGATGGGGTTGTTAACTAGTGCTGTGGTAGTAACCAAATTGCAGTGTATGTGTGTATCAAATCGTCACCTTGTATGCCATAAACTTACACAAGGCTATATGTCAGTCAAATCTCAGTAAAGCTGGGGTGGGGTTAATCTCCATAATATATGAATGTCAATATCCCCCCCCCATTACCTCCACAACACCCAAACATCCACTCATTCTCTCTACTGCTAGAGATACTGTACAGATTTACTGTTATTCACAGAGATTTAGGAAGGGCACACATATATCCCCAACATTCTTGGAACAATGCACCATATTTAGTATTTAAAATAAACTCTAAGTTATCAAAGCATTTAACAAAGGGGGCATACAAATGAAAAATAAGCACATGAAAAGGTGGTCAATCATGAGTCATTGGGGAAATGCAAATTAAGACTAGATACCCAGGAGAGTGACTAAAATTAAAGACTGTCTATACCAAGTAATGGTGAGGATGTGGGGCAATTGTGACTCTCATTCACTGCTGATGAGAAGGTAAAATGGTACAACCACTGTAGAAAGTAGTCTTTTTAAAAATTAGACATACACTTAAACCATACTACGGAGCCATTCTACTCCTAGGAATTTACCCAAGAGAAATTCAAGTATGTGGCCACACAAAGACTTGCACACAAATATTCGTAGCAGCTTTATTTCAAATAGCCCCAAGCTGGAAACAACACATAAGTCATCGACAGGGGACTAGATAAAGTGACATGTGTGTACAGCTCCACAGCGGCTCAGTGGCAGGACAGGGACAACAAGGTGGCCGCACCTCTGCTGAGTCCGATGCTTGTGGCCGGTTATCTGCGACTGGCAGTGGGGCCCGGGGGCACCTGGGCGGCTCCGTCGTTAGCCTCCAACTCCTGATTTCGGCTCAGGTCGTGATCTCCCGGTTCATGATCAAGCCCCAGGTCAGGCTCTGCCTGTGCTGACTGTGCGGAGCCTGCTTGGGACTCCCTCCCTCCCTCTCTGCCTTTCTGCTGCTTTGCTCCCTTTCTCTCTCTAGATACACATTTTTAAAAAGTGATTTAAAGAAAAAGTGAGACTTTGAAATCTCTTACTGTTGTTGTGTTACTACATTTTCTTCTTTCTCATCAAACTGAACTTCTTTGTTACGTGCCAGCAGTCGAGGCGGTGGTGTGTCGGCCCCTCCCTTCGCGTGCGCGGCCCCTCCCTTCACGTGCGCGGCCCCTCCCTTCACGTGCACGCGCGGCTGCTCCCTTCACGTGCGCGGCCGCGTGCGAGGAGCAGTGATACTTCTGTGGGCGATGAAGGTGGACGGGCTGCCGAACCTGATGTNTTCTCGTGCGCCGGGCAGGCCTCGAGGCTGTGGAAGCTCACGCGCAGGCCGTGCACTCGTGGTAGTCGCGTCATATATTGGTTGCTCTGCTGTCAAGGTGCATATATAATTGTTCTAGCTTCCTAGTGAATTGGCCCTTTGATCATTATATAATGTCCTTCTCTTGTCTTTTTGACCATTTTTGGCTTCAAGTCTATGTTTGAAATAGGTATGGACACTCCCGTTTTCTTTCAGTTCCCGTTTTCATGGAATATCGTTTTTTATCTATTCACCTTCAGCCTAAGTATGTCATTATATTTAAAGTTTGTCTCTTATAAATAGTATATAGTTGGGGGTTTTTTCCCCATCAGCCACTCTGTGTCTTTTTTGGGGGGGAGTTTAATCCATTCACATTTAAAATAGTTACACATAGGGTTACACAACTTCAATCACCTACAAAAACTTTACTCCTTTACATTGTCCCATCACTGTGTTATCCATGTGACAAATTACATCTTTTTATATTTGTATTCTTTAACATATAGCTATTTTTATGCTTTTATATTCTATACCTGAATTTAAAATGATTTATGTGCTACTATGACAGTATTACAGGATTCAGTGCTTGTGTCTATATTCACCTTTACAGAGAGCTTTATATTTTCGTGTGATTTCCTGTTCCCATCTAGTGTCCTTTTGTTTGAACTTGAAGGATTCTGTTTAGCAATTCATATGAGGCAGAACTAGTGTTGATAAACTTCTCCAGCTTTTGTTTATCCAGGAAAGTCTTTACTTCTCTTTCTTTTGAAGGACGGGTTTTCCCAGATATGGTATTCTTGGTTGGCAGATTTTTCTTCCAGTGCTTTGAATGTATCATCTCACTCCCTTCTAGCCTACAATGTTTCTGCTCTTAAATCTCATTACTGTATGCTTGGTCCCGTGTTTATGATGAATTAGCTTTTCTCTTGCTGGCTTTAAGATTCTTTGTTTTTGAATTTTTAGTTTGATATGTGTCTCAATGTGGTCCTTTTTAGGTCCATCCTATTTGGAGTTCTTTGAGCTTCTTGAATTTGGATATTCATTTCCTTTCTCATATTTGGAAATTTTTCATCCATTATTTCTTCCGATAATCTCTCTGTTCCATTCTTTCTCTCTTCTCCTTCTGGGACTCCCATAATATGTATAATGCTTCGTTTATGCCCTTGATCTGAATTTTGTCCCAGAATTCTCTAGGCTTTCTTCACTTTTCTTTATTCAGTTTCTTCTTCATTCTTCTGATATAGTAATTTCAAATGACCTATCTCTGAGTTCACAATCCTTTATTCTGCTTGATCACATCTGCTTTTGAACCCTTCTAGTGAATTTTTCAATTCGGTTATTGTATCTTTCAGCTCCAGAATTTCTCTTTGGTCCTTTTTTAGTTTCTATCTCAGTTGATAGTTTAGTTTTGTTTATGCTTCATGTTCTTGACTTCATTTATTGTCTGCCTGTGTTCTTTTGTGGCACACTGACCTTATTTAAGACAATTATTTTGAATTTTTTGTCAGGTAATCAAATCAATAGATCTCCATTTCTTCAGTTTCTGAAGATTCATTTTGTTTCTTTCATTGGGCCATGTTTTCATGTTTTTCTGTGATTTCTTCATTCGAAGAAACAGCCACTTTTCTCTGGTTTTGCGGGGCTGGTGTGTACAGAGAATACTGTCACCAATCAGCCCCACTAGAGACTATGGGAGTCTTAAAAGTTTTTAGGGTATGCCTCTTATCTCAGCTTCTACCTGTAATTTCCCAAATAGGTTTCAGGATTTATAATCTCTTGCTTCCTCTGGTGTCCGCCTGTGAAGCTGCAACATCTCCAGCAGTGCAGTAAGCTCTCCGCAGCCGTTCAAGGTGTGCCAGCGCCGCGTCGGTGCGGAGTCCCGGAAAACCGGGCCCTCGGGACTCCCCCACCCCCTCCTACAGCCGGAATATCGGATATATATTCCTCTTTCCTCTTTCTCTGCGGGGGAAGAAGCCGTAAACTGTGCCGGCTTCTGCGTGCGGTCGTGCGGTGGCGGGAGGTCCTCGGTGCTACAGCCACCCCACGAGCTCTCCTGTCCCCCCAGAGCGTGCTGGTCCCTCGGCAGCACCCCAGCTCAAGAAAGACCCAAACCAGCGTCTCGGGCAGTGCCCTGGACATATGCTGCCCCCTTCTTTCCCCCTCCCACGGGAGAGTCTGCATGCTGGGCCTTCTCCCAGCCCGAGTGATGCCAGCTTGCGGTTGGGGCTGACGCAGCTCACAGGCTTTTCTTACCTGTTGCAAGGCAGTTGTTCTTGGATTTGAGTTTTCCTGAGGTACTGCAACTTCCCAACTGGTTTCTGGAGTTCTCATAAAGGCCTTCGGGATTGTAGACTGTCACATTGGTATCTTTGTGAGGAAATAAGGTGTGAGGCCTCCTAATCCGACCCCAAAGTTGTTAACCGCTGCTATACACTACTACATTAATCTCGGGAAATGTGTTCATTTCACTGTCTAACCTAATATTTTTAAAATCTTGATCATTTTAATAGGCAATGTTGAATCTTACATTTAGAATTATATGAAGATTTAAGTTCTGTAATACTTGATACCCACAAAAGAAGTAATGTAGCACTCTTCAGTTACTAGACATATAAAACTAAAATTAATGAAGCCATCACAAAACATTAGCACCAGAACATTCCTGCTCTGCCCACCTGTGTGCTTTCCCCCTGCCTTCCCCACGGGCAACCACTGTGAGGGGTTTTTTTCTGCTTTATATATGTTCAGGTTTATACTTTTTTAGTTTCTTGCCTTTTCACATACAATTTTATCAGGTGTGTAAACATTATATTTAATTTTGCTTGTTTTTTACCTTTCTAAAAATGGTGTCAGTCAGTATGTAGTGATCTGACTTTTTTTCACTTAATATGTTTTTAAGGTTATACTTATTTTATTTATACGTTTAAATATTTTTATGTTTATTGACCAGTTGTATTGTTTTCTTTGGGAGTTGTATATATACATTGTCCATTTCATAGGGGTATTATTTTTTCTGGTATAGGTAAGTTTCAAGAATCCTTATGAATTCTAAATGCATATGATTCTAAGGTTTTCCTTAATAAAAATAAAAGTATCATTTGGAAGTTTTAATGTTAATTGATTGATAATTCAGATAATTGATCTCCATATTCTTCTTTTGGGAAGCTATGTTATGTTAACTTCTCTCTAGGAAATAGTAATTGTTATTTGTTGCTGTACTGAAATAAGTATAATAACTTGTTTTATTATTTAGGCATAAAACCCCACCTAGACTTACAAATGCTTATTGATCCGTTTATACCTGCCCGTGCATGGTAGTGTCACTCTTTGAAATTGATTGAAAATGATGAAATAAGGACATTCACAATATATACCTGCTCTGGTGTTTATAATAGGAAATGTTTAAAAACTGTTTTCCTGGGGCGGGGGGGCGGGGGGGGGGTACCTGGCTGGTTTAGTCGGAGGAACACATGACTCTCAATCTTGGGATCATGGCTTCGAGCCCCACGTTGGGTGTAGACATTACTTAAAAATAAAATGTTAGGGGCACCTGGGTGGCTCAGTCGGTTAAGCGTCCGACTGCAGATCAGGTCATGATCTCACGGTTCGTGGGTTTAAGGGAAAGAAGGAGAAACAATGGGGCTAGAGGAGTGTTTCTTTAAAAAATATGATAGACATTTAAGGTTAAGAATTACTACTACTGCTTCCTACTAATGTGAGCGTTCAGCCCTGTCTGAGAATCTTCCGTGCTCCGGACTGCAGGGCCCCCAAGGGCAGCCAGCCCGTATTTGGATGCTACCGTCCTTTTAGGTTTTCCTCTTCCTGAGCCAAAATCGGATCTATCCAGGGCACAGCTAATCCTGAAGAAAGGGACTACATGGTCCAGGTCATCTCCTACCTCTTCTGCCATTTTCCATTTGATGTGAGTTTAGGGCCACTCAGCAGCCTTGATAATGGGGTTGATGATACAGCTCATACTGATCCTCGGGCCTCCTCTTTGTCGTTTCTCCAGCGGCTCTTTGTGCTTTACTAGGTGTATTCATCAGCTGGTCTCTAACTTCTCACCAGTGAATCTATAACACTGAAATCTGTAACTAAGCATCCCTGTGAAAGATACATAGACAGAAAGACTACTTTTAAGTGATGTTCTGTCTATGTTATAGATTCCCAAGAAGCGATTTCTTCTAAGTTTCAGAAAACAAGAATTCTATCCCTCAGAAGTTGGCTTCCAAATGAAACCTGTTTCTTGGCAAATAAGTATACTTAAAGATTCATAATGTAGTGTTGTATTTTCTCAGCGTGTTAAATGCATTTTTATCTTTGTGTTTTCAGATAGTGGCCAGAACTGTAGTGCCAGTAGTAAAGGTGAACGACTAAGTGCCAGACTCAGAGCTTTACCTGGGACAGATGAGCCTTATGAGAGTAGCTGTAACAAAGAAATAGGCAAGTGCTGGTGCCCCCGCCCACTTCCCACAGGCAGCCAGGTCTGGAGAAGACTTGGGGAGACGCCCGAATGCGTACTTGGGCAATAAGAACTGTTTGTACACACACAAAATTTTATGATTTGGAAGAGCATTTCTGTTCACTCAAGTCAGTGTAGATTATGAGACCAACCGGTTTCACATTTGTTCTGTTTTTTTCCTCTATTATTCTAACATAACAATTTATTTTGAAACCTAGATGTCTCCTATGTGGATCCACTGGGCCCTCAGATAGAAAGACCAAAAACTGCAGCAAAAAAAAGAATCGACGACGATGATTTTGCTGATGAAGAGTTAGGAGATGATTTGCTTCCAGAATGATACACATTCAAACTGTTATTTATTAAAGGAAAGAAATTGCCTTATAAGATAATACTTATATGAAGCTTTGGAAAAAATACCCAAATTTTAATTTTGAACACCGTCAAAACTTTAAATAAATGTATTCTGTTCTATGAGGTGGGTCTAAGCTTTGTTTTACATGGAATAAAGACTTGTGAAACTAATACTTCAGGCTAATGACTTCCTTACTCTTGAAAACATTGACCATAGTGAGAAATACGTGTTGCAACACCGCCTAGTGCCTGCGTACGTGTAAGTAGTGAGTGTGTTCACAAAACTGTACTCTTAGTACTGGAGTGTGTGCTAATATTTTCTGTGATTTCATTAAAAAGAGTGTTAGCAATGAAAACACTACATTGATTCCATGGTTCTCAGCTTGTCATATTTGGTGCTAGGACATATCATTGATGAATCTTTAGTTACACTGAATTACTTGGAGTTTAGAAACTGTTAAGTCTGGGGCGCCTGGGTGGCTCAGGCGGTTAAGCGTCCGACTTGCTTTCGGCTCATGTCATGATTTCCCAGTTCGTGAGATCGAGGCTGCCATTAGGCTCAGTGCAGAGCAGAGCCTGCTTAGGATTCTCCCTCACTCTCTTTGCCCCTCCCCTGATCACATTCTCTCTAAATAAATAAACATTAAAAAAAAAAAGAAACAGTTAAGTCTTTGGAAGTTTGGCTTCATGGGGGTTATAATACTATTAAAAACAGTTTTGTTTTTGAGGCAGTACAAAGTTGAGTGAGAGAAAATCTAAGCCATAACCCTATTGCTCTTTTCCGTATTTCCTTTCTACCTTCAGTCCAGTCGCATGTACCAGTAGCACGGAGTAAGTCCCATTCTTGCCTTGGGGTTTGGGTTGGCAGCCAGGACTCCCTGCATTTCTCTTTAGCAGTGTGTTTGGCTGATCAGTAATGTCCAGAGGAATTGCAACGATGGGGAGGTCAGAAGTGGGTCGTCTTTAAAATTCACTGGACAGGGTGGACCTATTCATCGTACTTCACATTGTCTCCACGATGTGCACACTACTGTCAGGTGCAGGAAGAGGGAAACCAAAATTAGATCACAGTCCCCTCTCCCAAGATCTAATGGGGAGGCATTCAACACATACACCAAACACCTATGTGCGAGATGCGAGGGATACAGCAGTGAACAAGACAACAAGGTCCTGCCTTCAAAGAGCTTAAACTCTGGTGGGGAAGAAAGACAATAAATATATATTTGAAAGGACTTCAGATGTTGCTAAATGCAGTTAATAAAATGGGGTAATGTAATCGTGATGGTGGTGGAGGGAGGGACTCATTACAAAAAACTTTTTTAGGGGCACCTGGGGGACTCAGTTAAGCGTCCAACTTCGGCTCAGGTCATGATCTCGTGGTCTGTGGGTTTGAGCCCAGCATTGGGCTCTGTGCTGACAGCTCAGAGCATGGAGCCTGCTTCGGATTCTGTGTCTCCCTCTCTCTCTGCCCCTCCCTCTCTCTCCAAAAGTAAAAACAAACACACAGACAAAAGTTTTGTGCAAGGAATAGGAATGATGTGATTTGATTTAACCTTAGAAACTGGCAATCGCACTAGGTGCCATGAAGACTAATTGGCAGCTGGGTAGGTTGGAGGGCAAGGGAAAGGCTGGAACTACTAGTAGCCTGGGCAAGAAATGAAGACCAGGTTTTTAGCAGTAGAAATGAGAGTTGGGGGGCGCCTGGGTGGCTTAGTTGGTTAATCGTCCGACTTTCGCTTAGGTCATGATCTCGCGGTTCGTGGGTTCGAGCCCCGCGTCGGGCTCTGTGCTGACAGCCAGCTCAGAGGCTGGAACCTGTTTCAGTCTGTGACTCCCTCTCTCTCTGACCCTCCCCTGCTCACGCTGTCTCTCTCTCTCTCTCTCTCTCTCCTAGAAATAAAATAAAATAAAATAAATTTAAAAAAAACGTTAAAAAAAAAATCAGAAGAGGTAAGGGCTGGGGACGTAGGGTGGGGAACCCTCAGTGTACAGATAGTGTTAAATACCACTGCAACTGAATGAAATCACTTAGGGAAATTGAGAACAGAGAAGCCTAAGTGACCGGCCCTGGAGGTCAAGAGAAAGGAAGTCAGCAAAAAAAAAAAAAAAATTAAAATTTTAAAAAGTTTTGAAAAGACTGAAAAGAGCAATAAGTGATGTAGGAGGTTTCACATTTGGGGGAGTGGGATTTCCAGGTTTTTTTGTTTTTTTTTTTTTTCTAGGAGAGAGAGAGACAGCGTGAGCAGGGGAGGGTCAGAGAGAGAGGGAGTCACAGACTCTGAAACAGGCTCCAGGCTCTGAGCCGGCAGTCAGCACAAAGCCCGACGCGGGGCTTGAACCCACGAACCGTGAGATCATGACCTAAGCGAAAGTCGGACGCTTAACCAACTAAGCCACCCAGGCGCCCCTGGGATTTCCAGTTCTAAGGAGGATGCAGTGGGTCAGGTTGGGCCCGTGCTCCTACTGTAACAACTAGCGGGGGGGTGGGGGCAACAAATCATTGCAAAAATCATGTTTAAAGTCACTGGAAAGCTGTGGAAGCAATAAAGCTAAACTAAAATTCCAGACTGGAAAGATCTCTTTCTAGCAGATGTGGTGATGCTGGTTGTCTTCACCTTGTCAGCTTTGCGCTGAGAACTGGGGTTGGCCCTGGAAAAGGGGCTCTGCCAGGGAGAAGAGAAGCTAGCAGAACTTTCCAGTGGCTGTGTGGCTGTGGCTGGCACAACAAACTAAAAACTTAGAGAAGCTCCAAGTTTTAAAGGCCCAAGAAGATTTAAAGTTAAATCCCCCATAATCTTAGGGTCCTTAGGAGACAAAGTCCTGCTGTGGGGAAGGGCTTTCCACAAATACACAGTTTGTCTACCCTCCAGACACTTGCTGTTTTGTGAAGCTGTGGGGCAGGAGGCTGATGATCTAAATTCAAAACCTCCAGGGGCTGACTTGACCATCTTGCCGTCTTTCACAGCTGAGGAGACAGATCTGCCAGGCTCTCAATCAAAAGCGTGGAAGACAGACATGAACCAGGGCGGGACTGGCTTACAAAAACTGCAGCCCAACCCCCGCCCAGCTCAATCCCTGACTGCACTGACATCATTCGTCTGAGATCATCTCTGACTAGCTAAAGAAAGAACTTTCTCTGGTAACAATGTCATTTGTAGCCTCTTATATATAACATCAGGCATACAGTAAAAAATAAAGATCAAGAAAATGGCCAACAAGCATAAAATATAAAACATAAGTAAAAGCAGACCCTCAGATAATCAAGATAATGGAACTATCAGATGGGCTTTAAAATAAAGCCCATGACTAGTATATTAAAACAGAAAGGATGGACAAAATGAATGAAAAGATGGAGAATTTCAACAGGATATTGGAATCTAGGAACAAGAGTCAAATGAATACCCTAGAATTGAAAGATACCATATTTGAAATTATCTTTTTGGATGGATTTAACAATATGCTAGACACAACAGAAATCAGGATTAGTGAAATGATCATTAGAAAATATCAAAATTGAAGCACAAGTCAAGTAAGAATAGGAAGAATAAAGCAGATGACAAGAGATATTTTGGACACAGAAGTTTACATAAGTGTAATAGGAATCTCAGGAAGAGAGGAAAGAGAATAGAGTAGAAACATTTAAAGAGATAGTGTCTAGAATTATCTCAGATTGATGAAAGGCATCAACCCACAGATGTAGAAAGCTCAGTGAACACAATAAAAGTAGAGTCAAAAAATTTTTTAAAACTACACCCTAGAGATATACTCAAATGGTAAAAACCAAAGACAAAGAAATGCTTTAAAATGGGGGGGGGGGAGGACACACCCTCTTAGAGGAACAATAATATGACTTAAGACTGCCTTTTCCATAGAAATTATGGAACCAAGGGGGTGCCTGGGTGGCTTAGTCGGTTGAGCGTCCGACTTTCACTTAGGTCATGATCTCACGGTTCATGGGTTCGAGCCCCGCGTCGGGCTCTGTGCTGACTGCCGGCTCAGAGCCTGGAGCCTATTTCAGAGTCTGTGTCTCCCCCTCTCTCTGACCCTCCCCTGCTCATGCTGTCTTTCTCTCTCTCTCCTAGAAATAAATAAAAATATTAAAAAAAAATTATGGAACCAAGATTTTACCATAGAAATTATGGAACCAGAAGACAGTAAGAATGACATCTTCAAAGTGCTGAAAGAAGGGGCACCTGGATGGCTCAGTGAAGTGTCTGACTCTTGATTTCGGCTCAGGTCATGATCTGATGGTTCATGAGTTCAAGCCCCACATTGGGCTCGGTGCTGACAGCGCAGAGCCTGCTTCAGATTCTCTCTCCCTCTCTTCATGCTTTCCCCCTGCTCACGCTTTATCTCTCTTTCACACATAAATAAGTAAATAAAAATTAAAATAAATAAATAAAGTGCAGAAAGAAAAAACTCTGCCAACCAAGAATTCTATAACAGGGAATATATCTTTCAAATGTTAAGATTAAAAACTTCTCAAAATTTAAGAAAATTAATTACCATAAGACTACCTCTATAGGAAACACTTTATTTCTACAGGCTAAAGGAAGATTACCCTAGAAAGAAGCATGAAAAGTACCAAACAGTAACTGCTTAAAACAACAATAGGAATGATTTGTGGGGGTTTAATATATATATATGATATATAATATATATATATTAAAGACCATAGTTGCCCAAAGATTAGGAGAAAATATTAATCAGATGGCTCTAATATTACTGTATTGCTCAGATAGTGGCAGGCTGTAACAAACCAAAGATACATACTGAAGTCTCTAGAATAACAACTGAAACGAAAGAATATATGATTAAAAACCTAAGAGAACAACTAACAAATATAGAAAGAATGATAGAAAATCACCATCTTGCAACCACCACAATAGTAACTGATTCAAGAATCAGTTGTTCTAAAGCAAGTGGAGAAAGTTTGATGAGAACAGTATATTTACACAGCCCCAAAGAATCTCCCCACAAATTACTCATAAATTACAAGACGGGAAAATCCTACTTTGGATAAAGTTGGTGGACACCCTTGTGGCCAAAAATAGCATGACTAATAATGAGACAAATTAACACCATATGCCTCCCGATGGGATGTTCTGAGATCACCCAAGATGTCTTAGCTGATATTCTTCCCCAAAACACCTAATCTGGACCTGCCCATGAGGAAGCATCCCATATTGAGGGACGTCCTCAACATCACTGGCCTGAACTTTTCAAAAATGTTAAGATCACAAAAGACTAAGAATGTCAGAGAAACTGCTCCAGATTGTCTCTCTAGAGACAAGTCAACAAAATGAGTGCATAGTCCTCATTCAAATCCTGGACTGGGGTAAATTTGAGCTAAAGGGCACTATAGAGACGGTTGCATGTGAATAGGTCTATTAGATAATATGACTATTAACTATAAAATTTCCTGATTTTGATAATGACACTGTGGTTACATAACTGAATGCCCGTCCTCCTTAGAAATACATCCTAAAGTATTTTGGAACAAAGGGTCCTGATATCAGGAAAAGTACAATGATAAATGTGGAGAAATGTTAATAATTAATGGACTTGAGTGAAGGGTATATAGAGGTATTTGTACTTTTCTATAAACCTGAAATTATTTCAAAATAGAAGTTTTTGAAATGAAGGACAAAACATAATAAAAGTACTTGATTGATCCCAAAAAGGCAGAAAAGGAAAAATAAAGGAATAAAGAACAGATGGACAAATAGAAAACAAGTAACAGGATTAAACCCAATTATATTAGTATTTACACTATATTGGTAATTATAAAATAGTAAACCCAATTATATGAATAAATATATAATTAGTAAATGCTAATTATATTAGTAATTGTTACATTATCAAATACAGTAAATGTAAGATTACATTTTCTAATTAAATGACAAAGCTTATCAGACTGGATTAAAAATTAAGACCCAGGGGCCCCTGGGTGGCTCAGTCGGTTAAGCATCTGACTTCGGCTCAGGTTATGACCGCATGGTTCATGGGTTCGAGCCCTGCGTCGGGCTCTGTGCTGCCAGCTCAGAGCCTGGAGCCTGTTTCTGATTCTGTATCTCCCTCTCTCTCTGACCCTCCCCTGCTCATGCTGTCTCTCTCTCTCTCTCTCTCTCTCAGAAATAAATAAAGCATTAAAAAAGTTTTTTAAAAAACCTAAGAACCAGGGGTGCCTGGGTGGCCCAGTCAATTAAGCATCCGCCTAACTCTTGATTTTGTTTCAGGGCATGATCTCACAGTTCATGAGTTCAAGCCCCAAATCATACTCTGCACTGCAGAGCCCACCTGAGATTCTCTCTCTCTCTTTCTCTCTCTGTGTTCCTCCCCTTCTTGTTCTCTCTCTCTCTCCCCTTTCTCTAATTAAATAAATAAAAACTTTTCAAAAAAAATTTTTAAAAAAGACCCAACTACCTGTTACTTACAAGAGACACATTTCATTTTATTTTTTTTAATGTTTTATTTATTTTTGAGAAAGAGACAGTGCGAGTGGGGGAGGGGCAGAGAAAGAGGGAGGGAGAATCTGAAGCAGGCTCTAGGCTCTGAGCTGTCAGCACAGAGCCCGACGCAGGGCTCAGGCTCATAAAACTCAAGATCACCACCTGAGCCAAAGGCCAACGCTTAACCAACTAAGCCACCCAGGTGCCCCACAAGAGACACATTTTAAATATAAGGGCTCAGACAGGTTGAAAATGAAAAGATGGGAAAAGATACACTATTTAACAATCAAAAGGAATAAGGACTAGGCAGTGCTCAAGTATGTTAAAGGATGCAAAAAATCTAATAATTAGATAAACACAGTTGACTTTGGTGATTATTATACCTCATTTCAACCTTGTTAAGAGTTATCGCAGAGAAGCACTGGAGATAAATATCCAACTGGAGTAGGCTGAGCGGAAAATGCAAGAATAAAGACAGCTTGGAACATTTTGTTATAAAAGGAAGCAAATTAGATGGTTGATAGAGTGGGAACTGGAGTCAAGGGTTTATGAAATGTATCAGGAAAGGAGGCAGGTTATATGAAAGTGAGTGCAAGTAGGTGAGCATACTTGGTGATAGAAAAAAAATAACAGCTCTCATCTGTGCATGTGGGACATTTGGTGAGGATGAAAAATGGGTAGTAGAGACTTGAGAGGGAGGAAATGTAAATTAGTGATCTTGGTAAAAGGGAATAGAAGCGGGGAAACGTAATAAATGTGTGTTGAATGCTAATCTGAGATTTGTGGTCAGAAATTAGAAGTGAGTCTAGTCAACCAAGTTGTATGATTTCAATGGAGTTGGGATTATTCTGAGCAAATCTTAAGAGGCAAAAAGGAACAAGGGATTAAGGGTGTTTGTAAGGATGTGGTAATAGACCTGAACCATGAACTCTAGACAAGGAAGCAAATAAGGACTCAAGAATGGAATGCGTAGTAGAAGAGTGGTAGGAGGAAGGTAGGCAGTTAGAGGGTAGATACGAGACCTGATGAGATGAAAGATTTACACAAGTGAATAAAAATAGAAAGTGACTATGTCAAAGAGTAGGTATTTGAAACCATCTGTTTGCATGCGGTATAGTACCATACAATAGTTGAGATATAATGGGAGAAAAGACAATTGGAGTGAAGGTAGTCATTTAGAAGCTAGGGTATTGAAGAAATGATCTGTGTGGATGTTAGAGGTGCCAAGAATGATGAACAGAAGTAGTGGTAGAGCCAGGTTCTAACCAAGATGGCAGCAATAAAGAGAACAACTGGTGGGACAATGTGACAGTCCTTTAAAGGAGGGAAGGGAGCTTGGGGAGGTGGGTACATCAGTAACCTAAGAAGCCAAATATGGAAGCGGCCAACCTCGCACCAGCTTTTGGAATTTTGGAAAAGTTTTTTCCCAACAGCTTGGTCTCTTAGAAGTTGTGTCTGGTACTGGAGTGGCTGAGTGAACGAGGGGTAAGAGGGAGGAAGATGACTTGAGATCATCTGTGACTACAGGGAAGGTGATACCTTCAGCGAAGAGCGCCAGAGAGGCATTAATTTTTAAGAGAACGTGAGGAACTTGGTTTTGAGCATTTTGTTGCCTTTTTCTCCTTTTTTAAAAAATTTGGATTAAAAAACTTTTTTTAAGGCTGGCTTCCTCATGGTAGGACATAGAGTCCAGGCATGTCACAGGAAGATCATGGTCTTTTTCTGTTGTGTTTAAATTTTTTAATGTTTATTTTTGAGGGGCGAGGGGAGAGCGAGAGCAGGGGAGACACAGAATCCGAAGCAGGCTCCAGGCTCCGAGCTGTCAGCACAGAGCCCAACGCGGGGCTGGAACTCACAAACCGCGAGATCATGACCTGAGTCGAAGTCGCAAGCTTAAAGGACTGAGCCCCCCAGGCGCCCCTGGGTTTAATTAACATGTTTATTTCACATGTGCATACATACAGATCTGACGGTGGCTGAGGAAACATTAGACGAAACATTTTGCATCTGTTTCTAAGAAATTTTCTCAACTCTAGTGTCACAAAACTGAGTTTTTTGCTCTAGCAAATAGGTGAGTGTTTTCAGGTGAAACTTGGGAAGTATTTTCTCTTTCCAAGGTAATCAAGGGAGAGGAAGAGAGGTTGAGATGTCATCAGAGAATAGAAGGTATTTTGTTGACCACCACACAGAACGAACAGTCTGGCACAGGTAAGCTGCGGAACCTTACATAGGAGACGTTGTAACGAGACTTCCTGAGTATTCCTAGGAAACTACCCTGTAGACGGTCTCGCTCTCCGGGAGGACTCCCACGCTTTTTAGCAAATACATAATAAGCAGTGTTTGAGTACAGATCTTTATTCCTATTTTACCAGAAAGGTGACAGAGAACAGGAACAATTTATCTGCTAGTCAGAAAAAAAGTGTTTTATAACCTCAAAACAAACGTTCACTCACCAAGAGCTGTAAATGGCTTAAATTGCTTAAAATGGAGATTTCAGTGGGATTTTTAGCAGTAATTCTGAAACTCTTCAGTTACACAATGTTCAAGGCATGTGAAAGTGTTGTTTTTCTACACAGCATAACTGAAATGTAGTTTAATCAAGTAGACAAAGATTTTGTAGACGACCAACGTACTCAAGTACCAAAGCTTCAAACCATTTAGGGAGCCATAAATTACGTATTTTCTACACTTTCAGTTGGTATCAGTCTTTAGTTTTCATTTTCGAAGGGCTTCTGTAAAATGGCGTTTTATGCATTAGCCTGCCACCTAAAAAGCATTATTTTGCAGAATGAACAATTGAGCAAGTTTTCTTGTGTTCTTGAAGTAGAATATAAAGTTCCTTCACTTAAACATATTTATTTGAATCTACTCACAGAATATTAGGCTTATTTTACAAGACTACTTGCACTTACAGGTACCACGGAGTAGGAGTTCTCCCACATTGCGATGGACCAGGTGATGCCCACGCACAGACGTGAAAATACAAGTTGGGTTAAACATTCAGTGCTTTGATTTCGGAGCTGCTGGAAGAGGCACAGAGGTTCGTTCATGAGTGTTCACGGGAAAGGCAACGCGGCCTCGCATCCTATGAAAAGGAAGTGTGTTCGTCTCTCCGATGTTTGTTTCTTAGCACTTCGGAGTCTCTGAAGAGAAAGTCGTCCTAAGGAAGCGAATCCTTCTAGGTTTTAGCTCATTCGTTTTCCAGACGGTCTGTTCTATTCGTGGAGAGCTTCAATTGCTAGAAGAATCTTTTTTGCCCTGAGCCAAACTCTTTGTCCCCTAACTTCACAGCGTCGGTCCCACTTCTGGGCCTTCGGCCGCGGCGCAGCACACGTCCCGGGGCTCGGAAGCCGCGACAGTCTCCGGGTGCGGATGGGCNACGAAGGCCGCGTCGCCTCCCTTGCAGGAAGGCTTCCCGTTACTTACCCTTTCACCCTCCGGTGTGGAGCAGACGTTTCTCGAGCTCCTGCTCTTTGCCAGGGGTCTAGTCCCACGGGTTACACAGGGGCCCAAGCCACGTGCTGCTTCATTCAGTTTTAGAGGGTTTTGTACGGGTTTTGTAGCGTGGCAGTGCGACGGACGGTTCTGGAACGCCTGTGGTGGGCCAGGCGCCGCTGGGCGTGGGCCCCTCGGAAGCCGTCCTCCGAGTGCACAGTGGGGGGGGGGGGGAACCTGGGAACGAAACCGTAGCACAGGGCGGAACACGATGTGACGTGAAAGCTGGAGAGTGTGACGTGGTGAGGGGGACCCAAATGGCATTGGACATGTGTTTTGGAGAACGGCCATAATTCTGAGATTGGCCTGGAAAGAGGTCGCCCCGGAAGAGAGGAGCGGCGTGCGAAGCAGGGTGGCTGGGGTGTTCGGGGCTTGTGTGGCGGGAGCGTTCCCAGCACGTCTGTGAGCGTCCCTTCCCTGCTGTCGCGGCTGAGTTCCGGCACCGTCAGGGGCTCACAGGTGGCCCCTGCCACACAGGGAGCCTCCCCCTGCCGCACACGTGGAAGAGGCCTCAGTGAAAGAGCCAGAAGAGGGTGGTCCAGGGGGCAGGAGTGCTTATGGGGGGGGACCGCACGTGCGGGTGGGCGTGGCTGGGGTGGCAGGAGAGGAGCCTGCAGGGGGCGAATCAGCAACGCTGCGAGTTTGGAGTGTGTCCTGAAGGGTGTGTTTTTGATCAAGGAAGTCGTGTGGCCGCACTGTGTTTGGGGGACACATCCCTGATGCGGGCTGGATTGCAGGGGGGACACCGGGCAAATGCAGCCCGTCCTTCGGGCAGAAGGCAGTTAGGGTGTGAAATCAGGCAGCAAATGAGATGAGGGTCAGTTTGAAAGATACCACTTACAGAAGTTAAAGCCACAGGGCTGGATGCATGATGAGTCTGTGAGGGAGAAGGAAGAGTAGAAAAGGTGTAATGGCTCAAGGCTGTCGTCCACACAGCTGCTAACGTGTGCAGAGAGAGGTGCCTGGTGGCTCAGTTGGTTAAGCATCTGGTTCTTGATTTTGGCTCAGGTCGTGGTCTCAGGGTTCATGGGATGGAGCCCCCATCAGCTCCATGCTGACAGAGTAGAGCCTGCTTGGACCCCTCTCTCCCTCTCTCTCTGCCCCTCCTCCGTGCTCTCTAGATAGGTAGGTAGGTAGATAGATAGATAGATAGATGCATGCATGCAGGGGGGTGTGAGGGGCACCCGGCTGGCTCAGTCGGTCGAGCATCGGACCTTGGCTCAAGTCATGGTCTCATGGTTTGTGAGTTCAAGCCTCACATCAGACTCTGCTGTTCGAGGCCACTTCAGGTCCTCTGTCCCCCCTCCCTCGCTGCCCTCCCCTGCTCACACTCTCTCTCTCAAAAATAAAGAAGAAACCTTAAAAAAAAAAAAAAAAAGATGTGCAGAGAAAATGTAATGATTTTGTCTCACACCAATCTAGGCTTCTCCCAGCCTCCATCTGCTGGTCAGTGGGTCTTCCCTCCCCCGGCCACTGTGCAGAGAAGCAAGGTCACTTGTGGGGAGGTGCCCCCCCCCCCCAGGGTCGGTGGGCCCAGAACTCCCTCCTGCCTTACTGTCTCTTCACTCACCTGATGCCCTGCGGACGCACAGGTTGAAGCCTTCCTTCTGGGGCCTTCCGCCACTTGCTTTCCCTCTTTCTTCCCGCATTCATTCCCGCAGCCCGGAAGGGGGGACTTCCCTATGAGCCTGCCTCCGCCCGCCTCCCGCCACACCTCTGACGCTGTAGAGCATGAGGAAGATCTCTCAAAACGACAGCCTGGCCTCGCCAGACAGAAGCGCCACCTCTGCGTCTCCTACGGTGCCTCCCAGGCTGGGCTGTGGGTGGAAAGACAGCAGTGATTTTTCAGGACCTCCTGGGGGACATCGCCCTCGTTGCCGACTCGGACTGTTGACGGTATTTAAGCAAAATGGAAAAAGCGAATGAGGGGCAAGTGTTCTGGAAGGAAGTCAAGTCAGTACTAGACCTGTTGAGTTTTCTGTGCCCAGAGGGGCAGAGTGTAAATGAGTTGAACTGAGTTACCACCTTTCCTGGGGACTGACACCCCTGCCTCCTCGGAAAGATCCAAGAGCAGCAGGGAGGAGGGAGCGGCTCCGGGAGGTCGTGGACAAGAACACGCGGCCGAGAGCGGCCCGGGCCCGGGGGCGGGGGCCCCGTGTGTGCCAGGCGCTGAGCCGGCATCTGCATTACTCGGCGTGGTCTTGGCACCGGCGAGCGGATGGGGGGCTTGCACTCTGAAGGGAGGACAGCCTTCTAGGCATGGGCGCTGGTCAGGCCTGCCCGTCGCTGGGCGCTGACGCTGGCCCTGCCCTCTCCCGCCACAGCCAGGCCAGCGTCCCTGCTCTCCTGGCCTCTGACCTGGCCTCTGACCGCTTCTCGCCAGCTCCCGAGTAATGGGGAGGCTGGGAAAACCAGTGGGCGCGGAAGCTCACAAGCTCTTCTGTGTAGGTGTGGGGGGGGAGGGGAGGACAGGATTGGTTTCTCAGTGGTGATGCTCTAGGACCTGTGTATGTGGGGGGGAAGGGGGGAGCGTGGTCACCCCTGCAGCCATAAGCTTGGACGCAGACATGGTGTTTAAGGCTAAGAACAGTCAGAATTCTGAAGGAGGATGGACGGGGAAACGGACTGTATTGAAGTATTGAAAAGCACAGAAAGGACCACTTAGGTGGATAGGATAGAACGTAAAATAGAAATCTGGATTATAAGGTGGCTTTTTCCTTTTTGGGGAGAGTTGGATCATTCCATAAATAGTTTGGGACAACTGAGTGGCCGGCTGGAAAAAAATACAGTCTATCTCACTTGTATATACAAATAAATTCAAAGATTTAAATGTAAAAATACAACCACAAACACATAAAAATCAGGGCCAATTGTACTTACAGTCTTGGAATGGAGAGTGGAGAGTAGCTCACGGACCCCCAAAGCCGTAAAAGACAAGACTGATAAATTCAGTTACACGATTATGTGTCATTTCTTGTTGGCAAAATAAAAAGTAAAATAAAATTAGAAAAATACAGGGGCAAACTGGGAGATGTCACCCACGTCCCAAAGGGCTCATTTTCTAAAGAGCTCCTGCAAACCGGGAAGAAAAACATGTAAGGAAACGAGGAACAGAGGCTGGGCCGCTTCCCGGGGAGGGAGGCTGGGATGACTCAGGTCCGTGGGACACGGAGAGACGCCCAATTCAGGCACCGTAAGTGAACTGCGTATTAAAACAGTGCCGAGAAAACTATCTATTTTGGGGGTGCCCATCAGGCTCTCCTGGCAAGGGGGGGCGTTCTCATAGAGCAGAGGTATGAATCGGGACAACCAGGTATTTGCTGTCTGCATTTTAAATTCCACCCAGCAGTTCCATCCCGACACCCACCGATAGGCAACTAGTTCGATGAAACGATGTAAGAACAGCCAGAACGGGGAGGGGGCAGCTGTACGCCCGCCTCGGGCACACAGCCCCTCGCTGCGCACAGGCGGAGACGGCAGGCTGCCTGCAGTGTGGACGGCAGGCTGCCGTTGTGTTACAAGACAAGGTGTTACATAACGTATACATATAAAGTGATACTTTAAAAGGTACACACACACACACACACACACCACACACACACTCTTGGGGCACCTTCGGAACCTGGAAACTGGCGACAGAGAGTGGGAAGGAGACTTACTTTTCACTCCTTTGTATCTTCTGAATTTTCTGCCCTGTGCATGCGTTATTTATTTCCAAAACATCTGAAATTTTAAAGTGAGAGAAGAAAGGGAAATTCACCAAGTATGAGGAAAAAGCAGACTGTGAAGAAACAAAACTCAGCAGGTAACAGCGGCCTTTGATCTGGGGGGAGCACTGGTCTGAGGAGAACGCGCTGCCCTGACAGGCTGTAGGGCCCGGAGCCCAGGCCCGCCCGGCCCCTGGGCCCGCACCGCTGGGCCTGCTGTGGTGAGGAGCCGGCCTGGGCAGGTGATGAAACCGGGGTCAGGCCCGAATCCGGACCTCTGATGGCATCCAGCCCCGCTTCCCACCAGTGCGCCAGCAAAAAAGCAGCATTGAACTTCCAGAACATACAAATATTTTCTCATTTACTTAGTGGCATCATGTTTGCTTCTCTTAAGCTTTAGAAACAAAACGCCAGAAGTAAAATCAATGCAATTGCTCATTAAGCTTTTTTAAAGCCGCGTTGACACAGGAAGAAATGCATTGCGAGAACACTGAGGTTTATTAAGGTTGAAGGGACACAGCACTCATTTATGTTGAAACCTCAAGGATAAACACCTACCAACGCTCCAAGCAATTTTTAAGTTGTTTATATTTTTCAATTTTGGGTCGTAGTCTAAAGATAACTTTTTTCTAGGATGTGAGTAATGCACAGCAATTTAATTTTAGGCTCTACCACTTTTCTATATAACTCCTTTCCTCCTGGGGACTTAAGAGCCGAGGCCTAAATTTATGTTGCAATAAACAGCTCCGGGGAGGAGAGGGGCCGAGGGGAGAAAGGGAAGAGGGAACAGGGAGAGTAAGAAAGAGGAGAGAGGACTGCACGCGGGGAGGGCCACGCAGCCCTCACGCTGGAGGAGCCGGAGGGCAGTGAGACCCCCCGCAGGGGCAGCCCCCCGTCCCCCGTGGCGAGCAGGGGTGTCTCAGGGGGGAGGGGAGAGGGGGAGGGAGGAACCCGGGCTGGCCCCGCTCCCTAGCGCCAGAACTTTCAGCAGGTGACTGTTGGGCAGGGGGCGCAGCAGCAGCAAGAGCTGCGGGTCAGGCAGGGTCACCGCTGTCCCCCGGGCCGGACCAGCCATGCCGTCTGCGGGACGACCTTCACGTTCCGGTAAAGCGATCGTCGGGGGCGGGGGGGGGGGGGACGGAAAGGCTGTGCCCGCCTCACCCCGTCCGGACCCCGTCTCCCCGGGGCCGCAGACGCCCTGGCGTCCGCTCTCCTCGGCGCCTCCCTTTCCAGGGGAAAGAAACGTCACGTGCAGCAGAGAAAGAGCGGGTAGGAGTTTAACGTTGGCGTTACCCCCACCGCCCCCGCCGCCTTTAAACTCTCTCTCTCTCTCAGATGTCCCCTCGCCTGCGTGCACCCGCACGTTTGTGCCCCAGCACTAAGAAGAGGGGTCCCCGCGGGGAGGGGGGGGCCCGGACCACGGCCACGACGCCGCGCCCCCTGTGACCGACAGGGGGCAGCACCGCGCCGCCCGCCGTCTCCCGCGAGCGCGACCTGGCTTCTCGCGGACGCCCGTCCCGTCGCGCGTGACCTTTGGAACTGGGGGCGTCGCATCTTGTCCACAACGTTTCCCCGCGACGAGTTCACGATGTCCAGGGGCCCCGCTTCAAGTCTGCCGAGCGTTCGAATGGCGCCAGCAGGGCCCGCGGGCCTCGGGCGGCGCGGCCCCGGCCAGCAGGAAGGGCTGC
>NW_027532842.1:8414083-8421609 GCF_008692635.1 Crocuta crocuta | reverse complement strand
GAAGAAGGTTGGGGGGGGGGGGGGGGAGGGGGCAGACAGGCGAGCCGCCCGCCCGGTGGGGGTCTCGGGTCACCAAACCCCTTGTTGTCGAAGAGGGGACACTGTCGTTCAGAGCACCTTGTGCAGAAATGTTGGTATTTCCCCCCCAAAAGCTTTTCACGGATAAGTGACCTTTGATTAGCCAAAGTGCCGCCTGGATTTCCCCCCTGAGCTACTCAGTATAGCAGGTGCCACCGCAGCGGCACTGCTTCCCGGGGTAAAAATAAGAGCATTGTCATGGAGCATTGTCATGGGATTAAAGTCTCTCTTTCTGAAAATGGATACGTTCGTTTTGCTTTGATAGTTATTTTCTTCAACTGCCCGGGCTTTGCCCTGGCATTCTTAGAGTAGCCGGGGATGATGATAATGTTTCATTCCATCCTCACCTCTTCCAGATTTCCTCACCTGAATACAATGTTTGTACCCTTAATACCAACAGAAAAACTGAGCCAAGTCCTGGAAGGAACACACATTCCACGAAGTGAAATTCCTTATGGTGTGTGCCTTCCAGAAATGAGACATGAAGATTTTGAAGGACAGTAATGAGTACCCTGCTCACCAAATTAATGAGGTCAAGGAGACAGTCATCTACTTGAGGACTCTTCCAGAATTAAATAAAGAGTCTAAGCTAATGGTTTGATGTCAATTATTCCGCATAACCAATGTGTGGCAACAGCTGGCCCGTTCCAGATCCAGGTGGGCTCCAGCCTTCTGCGCCCAGGCGCTCGGCCCGCCTGCCCCAAGGACAGACACATCAAAGATGGCTTTGAACCCAAATTCTGTAGCGTCCCCTGGACACATAGTTAAGCCAGCCCGTGGGCATGAGCTGTGTTTTCCCTTTGAAGAGATAGTTCCCAGCTGCACTGAATGTGTGGCATTGGCCTTGACAAAAGAATAAAACCCTTTGAGAAGCTCTGGCCCTCATCCTAACCTCTCTTTCTCCTCTTTCCTCTGGGAAAGCCTTTTTTGTCTAAATTACCTTCCAAATTCCTTTCCAAGCCATAGTGTCTCTCCAGTCTTCCCTGACCCCCAGATGAGCGGGTTTCACTGGTGTCAGTGGATTTCCTGGTTGCGGAGGTAGCACTCGCGACCGGCTGAGCGCTGAACACCCGCCAAGCGCAGAGCAGACCCCCGGTGGACGGGCCGAGCCAGGTGAGCAGGAAGACCCTGGGCAGCCCCTCGCCCTGCCGGTGCCTCAGTTTCCTCCTTGAATAAAGGGGGAGGACGGGCAGGCTGAGCCCTTCCAGGTTCCCAGGAGCCGGAGCCAGCCCGGCTGGCAGGAGAGCCGGCTCAGTTCTGGAGCCTGACTCGCTGGCTCAGCTTCAGGGCCGACCCCGACGCCAAGTTCAGGATCACACCAAAGTCATCCTCAGTCCCCACTGGGGGGCGGGGCCGACCCCTAACTCTCCTTGGCCGGTGAAGAGGGCCAGGTGGAATCCGCTGGGACCTGACTCCCGTCGGTCTGTGCCAGCTCTGACTTTGCCCCCCCCCCCAGCGGAATTTTTCCATGTCCCCTTTCAGGAGAAACACACAACTGATGTTTCCTCGGAGGGGCCAGAAGAGCGTTTTTCAGAGTTCCTTGGCAGCGTGTGTTGAAGGGCTTGGCTCCCTCGGGCCTCGGGGAATGGAGAGAGGGTGGAGCTGATGGGGCTGCTGGCCACGGCTTTCCAGCAGAGGGAATCTGTGGTCCTCATGACCCCGGGTACCCCCTGGCCTGCGGACAGAGCCCTCCCATTGCGGTTCTGGGCCTCATCACGCACCATGCTTCCCCCCGTGGCCTCATAACCGTCCCCCTCCCAGCTGTGGGGCTGGTTCCCAAAGGGAAAAAGAGAAGTTGGAAGGTTACACAAACCGCATGGCAGTGACTCATTATCTCTCTCAGACCCGGAGACGTAATCCTCTACCAGGGCTGCATTTTAGAATTATCCGGGGAGCTTGAAAAAAATGTCAACACCCTGGCCCCATGCCAGAGCCATGGATTGCAGATCTCTGGGGTGGGGGGACCGCGATCACTAGTTTTGAAAGCTGTTCTGTGTGTCCCCAGTGGAGTCCAGTTGAGATCTGCACACCATCCTCTCTGCAATGCCACTTGCTTGTTGGGTGAACGGTGACCTTCTGCGTTCGCTAGACTTCTCAGCGTGGGGGGTCCTGCGCTGGTGGCTTCATGAAATTTGGATGTATCTGGGAAAATGCAGTCACCCAACTGCTGGCTGCCAGTGTCAGGCGATATATGTATGGCTGACCGCCTTGCGGACTGTGCCGTGGGACGGGCTTCTGCTGACGGTCAGTGGGCTTCCCCACTTCAAGTGAGCAGGACAAACACTTGCGCAGCAGCTGGCATGTGGGGCTCCTGATTCAAGGGTCAAGTGTGAGAATCTGTGTTTTTAACAGACTCTCACATGGTTCTATGCAGGTGGCCTGAAAACTTCTTGCTTATGTCTTCTATTTATTGCCTCTCTCCTGAGCAAAACAGCATTTTCCAGAGGAATCTTAGCTCTCAGGAAGGGAAATTGGTTACCCTCAGCTTTCCCCGAGGGCTGCCAGATGTCTTTATATTACCGTGGTTTCAGAAGGTCTTGATATCTGGTAAAGTGAGCCCCCCCTTCTTCTTCAAAATTGTCTAGAGTCTTCTTGGACTCTTTCCTCTCTCTATGAATTTTAGGATCAGCTTGCCAAGTTCTACGAAAAATGTAAGGGTTTTGCTTAGAACTGCACCGACTTCATAGATTAATTTGGGGAATTCTCTGATATCCCAGAAACTCCGTGGGTTACAGGTGTCCTTTCTAAGCAGAAAACATTGATAAAAAATGTCCTGCCATCAAGAAGCTAGGGGAAGTAGTCTGGCCATCAGACCCATGCCCTCTACCAAAGAACCAGGCAATGACCCGCCCGCTGTCACTCGTTGGTAACTAAACTGACTGAAATTTTAAGTTCAAGACTCTTACTGTCTCCATCCTGCCCTTTAAAAAAAAAAGTCTATCAAGTTGAACTCTTTGGCCTTAACGATCTGGCAAAGCATGACTCCTGAGGCACTGTTGTTTCCACTGACACCTTGTCAGCCCTGTGGGCCTCCAGTCTGAACTGGAGAAGGCGCTTCCTCCAACTTTGTTCCTGGGCTTGGGGTCTTGGAATGGCTGTGAAGCAATCGTACGGAGCCTCGGCTGTTTTGAGATCAAAATAAGCTTATGTGTTTTGCAAAGCGAGAAGGTGAGCCCTGGCATCAAGTTTGTGCCAGCTCAGCCCACGGCTGCACTTGGGCAAGGGCTGGAGGGCCCAGCGGGCGGCGGCCGTCCCTCTGCTGGGATGTACTCATTGTTCCCCTGGTGGCACAGTCCTCGCGGAACCGCTTCGAATTGTTTCCTACCGAGTTCAGGGTCCCAGGGGCCGTGCTCGCTTCTGTCTCCTCTGCCACTTACATTCCTCTCCGAGCTCAGTTTCTGTCGCCTCTAATCATCCCTGGAGGACTTGTCCTTTGTTCTTGGATTAAGCTGGGCCAGCTGTCACTCACTGGAGCCAAGCTTCACACGTGGCCTCAGGGGCACTTTTGGATCCCATCAGAGGGAAAACTTGATTTGTTTCAAGTATGTTCCACGCCAAGCTTCCACAGAGCAGCATGCGGAAAATGTGAAGACAAAGGAATCATTGCTTACAAGGAAGCAAGACAGCCGTGCGGCTTCGTCCTGGATTGCATGTCCATGTTTGGTAAGAGTAAAGGATCCCTGTTGGAGTTTCTCATGTCTTGTTTTTGCGGCGCCTTTCTTTAACCAGGAAGCACTCCAAGCTGATCATTGCCTCCAAATCTTAAGGCAGGAGGTTCGGGTGAGGGGCTTTGGCTTTGTGCCTGTTCCCTGGCCGTCCTGAGGCTCCCCGACCTTTTCTCCTGACCTCTTTTCCCTTCCCCAACTAGTGTCCTTCAGAATGTGTCCGTCTTGAGCTTTCTGTCTTCCCTGGCACTCGCTGGCTTCGATGTCCACAGTATTGGGTGTCAGGGGTGTGATATGTATTGTATTGTAGCCCCTCCTTTGGTAGGTATTCCCGTTTTAAGAGAAACTTTCTGGTCATAAAGCCACACTTTGAAAACCATCAGTGCTTATGCCTTCTTATCGTTTTCTGTCCCAGGAACCAGGCGGGCGTGGAGGGTGGGGAGGGGGGTATAGCAGATGTCTCTGTCACAATGCCTTAGCCCAGAGGTCTCATTGTGACAGTGGAAATTTCATTCTGGGGGGACTGACTGGCAGGGGTGGCGTAGATATTTTTAGTCAGATGAGCCTTCTGACCATCACAGCATCCAAGTGACTGTCAGCTCTACCTGTCATTAACAGATGGTACGTGGATTGTTACCTGTGTGCTATGGCACGTAGAAAGATAAATCACAGTTGTTTGGAACGGAAAGGGAGGTCTGATGTCCCCAGGTCACATGAGCATTCCAGAGGAGGAAACGGAGTCTGAAGAGCCTGTGCCTGACCTTCCTGCTCCAACCTTGATCTTGTCCTGTAATTGGGCCTACGCCACCTGATATCGGAATGATCTTTCTAAACATCCACTGATCGTGTCTCTACATGCTTCTGGTCCTTGTGTGGCTTCCGGTGGTCTGGACAGTACAACCCAAACTTTGTGCTCTGATCTTCAAGGCGCCTGTCCAGCTGTCACATTTCTTATTAAATCTTCACCCCCTGCACAGTTAGGGCTCCTTGGGGTTTCCCACCCACCTGGTGTCCTGCTTCCCTGCCCAGGGGTGGGTTGCTCAGCACCTCCTCCTCCCTTGTCCAACTCAGCCCTCCTTCTTTTTTTTTGTTAAAATTTTTAATGTTTGTTTATTTTTGAGACGGAGAGAGACAGCACGGGGAGAGAGAGGGAGACACAGAATCTGAAGTAGGCTCCAGCCTCTGAGCTGTCAGCACAGAGCCTGACGCGGGGCTCGAACCCACAAACTGTGAGATCATGACTTGAGCCGAAGTCGGACACTCAACCAGCTGAGCCCCCAGGCGCCCCTACCCTCCTTGTTTTCTAAAGCCACCTCAGACTTCCCTGGCACAGTAGCCTTGAGCCACCCACGTGTTTGTGGTGGTCTGTGGGCTTTGTGTTGTTTTGTCTGTGGGGCTGGCTTGAGCATTCATGGAGGGGCCATATCCTCCCCAGTGCCCACCTTCTTCTAAAATTCTGCTGAATTAATAATCACTACTGACCTTCCATTCGGCAAATTCCCAGGGCTCTGTGTTACTTGACAAGCACTTAGCACTGTGTGTGTGTGTGTGTGTGTGTGTGTGTGTGTGTGTGTGTGTGTACCCTCATGCATTTCATGTGTATCTCAAAAAGATAAGGGCTCTGTTAAATAAGACCACACACAGCACCATTAATACACTGGAAGTTAGTATTCCTTAATATCTTCTAATATTCAGTCAGGTTCAAAATTCTTTGATTGTAAGTATTTCTTTTTAAACTTAAAATTTTTTTCCTCTGTATTTTTTCTGTTATATTATTTAAGTCTATGTTTTGAAATAGTTTCAAACTAACAAAACACATTTGTGAAATTAGTACAAAGAATTCCCATGTAGCCTTTACCCAGATTCCCCAAATGTCAACATCGTAACTCAGCAGAATTATCAAGATGAGGAAACACGCACTGATGACAGTGCTATAATCTGGGAGACATTATTCAGAGCGGCCCACGAATGCCCCCTTTCTGCTCCAGGATCCAACCCAGGCTCACATGTTGCCTCTGGTGGTCCAGGCCCTTTAGAGGCCTTCAGTCTACAGCAGTCCCTCAGGTCTTTGTCTTTTGTGACATTGAAGAGTGTGGTCAGTTGTTTTGTTGAAGGTCCCTCAGTCTGGGTTGGATGTGATTTTTAAGCAGCCATAGTTATCATCCAAAAGGAGGCATTACAAGTAGAAGGTTGCGCAATTCGCAGCTGCACCAGCCGGGATGGCAGGTGTAATGCAGGTCGGCGACGCCCCATGCCCGGGGCTCAGGTCATTCTACTCGATGCTCTTTGGGGTTCCCTCCCTTTCTCTCTTGGAACAAACACGTGCTGAGTTTCCCACATTCTGTATGTTGTTGGTCATACCCTCATGGTGCCTTTGAACGTGTTCCTCTGTCCCTGTACTTCCAGTAAAGTAGCTCAGTCCGTCCCAGTTTTTGGCTAGCCCCTCGTTAGCACCTGCCTTCCTTGGCTCGGGGAGTGCCACTCCTGACTGGCCATCTCGACAGTGAGACATCTTCTCCTTCACAAGTTGGTTTTCTCTGTCTTTTATTTTGTGCCTCTCCATATGCTCTCCTGAAGGACCTTCCTTAACTACCACTAACTACATGCTAATGATTTAAAAATCTCCACCGTCAGCCAGGATCTCTCTCAGAATCCAGACCATCTTCTACCCTGTAGTCTGTCTGCGATTCCATCCGATTGGATCACTCACCTTTTTTAACATTCTCCCCATTGCCTTCAGGGTCAAGTCCAAATCTGACTGTAAAATTGAGGCTCTTAATGACCCCGCCTCCACAGGTGGCCCCGTCTGTGGTTCCCCGTCTGTGCGGCAGCGCCTCCACTCTAGGCTCTGCCCTGTGCCCTAAGTACCCTCTCCCCTCCTCATCTGGATGAATCCACCCAGGAACCACCTTGGCCAGGAGGCCTCCCAGCGGCCATGGCTGGATGCACCCTGAGTGTTTGTACACCGATCTCCCCAGATGGTGAGTCCTGGCGTAGTAGATGCGTGTTTCCCGTACGTCCCCGTTGCCTGACACGTCACCGGCACTCGGATGTTGCTGACTAAGTGTTGACGGCGACCGGAGATAGTGTAAATCCCTTCTCCTTCGAACTTTAGGGTGTGGTCTTGTATGGACTTAAGGGTATGAAGGACAGGAAGCTGTGCGGTGCGGACCCGCTGTCGCCGCCCGCCGAGCCCTAATCCTCATGTTCGGGCACAAGGATGAGTAGACACACAGCCCGGCGTCTTCCCTCCCCGGGGAGGGCATCGAGCAGGCGTCCTCTCCCACAGGCGCCGGGCGGGGGATCTGGGGGATGCGGAGGCTAAATCTGACTCAGGGAATTTGAAGACTTAATGATTTGAACTGGACCCTGAAGTAGGCGAGGGGTCGGTGAGTNCCACTGCGCCCAGACGCGCGGCGGGGACGAGGGTCCCCGGAGGAGGGGGAGGGAGCGGGCGTGGGGCGGCGGCTGGATGGCCCGCAAGCCCGGAGCTCGCGACGCTCCCAAGGCGCCGGACGGCAGAACGCAGCCAACAGCGGCGGCAGAGGCTGAAAAACTGCGTCTCAGCTGCTGGCGTTCGAGCCGGAGGGAAGGACGAAGAGACCAAAGCGTAGGTTTGCGTGCCTGGGCCTCAGAGAGGACTTGCTCTGTGCACAGCCCCGCGCTGCCCCTCGGCGCACAGCAGGGTGAGCAGCCGGCACCCTGGGCCTGCCCTCGGGTGCGGCCACGAGGGGGGGTCTGCGCCGGCGCCCTCCTGGCCTCCCGTGACCTCGCCTCGGCGCT
>NW_027532842.1:8411822-8414060 GCF_008692635.1 Crocuta crocuta | reverse complement strand
CGTGAAGATAACCGTTTCTAGACTCTTCCCCGCCCCAGCATGTTTCAGTCCACTAACGTCTAAAGATGTTGGAGCCAAACAGAAAGAGAAACCCAGGTGCTTTCCCTACACGTGTGGAGCCGCCCACCCGCCACCTCCCCTGAGGGAGCGCGGGCCTCGCGGACGCGGCCTCCTCCGCCGAGAGCCTCCGGGCCAGCCTAACAGCCGGGTCCCTNACCCCACTACTCGCCCACCTGCCCCCCACTTCTCCTAAGCCCCCCCTCTTTAATTGGGTGGTCCAAACATCTTAACTGGCAGTGTCTCACTTCGTGGATGACTTCTCGTCATCACGGGGGGCCTGCGGGAGCACTAGTCACAGGGTTTCTGCCTGAAGGCCACGCAGCTTGTGCGGGAGGCTACGGAGGGCGAAGGCCAGCCCGGGCCACTGTCCCTCCCCACGGAGCCCCACTCTGCTCTCCAGAGCACGCATTAACAAAACCCGGATCAGAAGCCACATACACCTCAAGTTCTTGTCTGTAAAAACCTTTAGGCACATCTCATTTTTTAAAATGTGAGTCCTTGGCTCCCATCAGCCCCGCACACTGCCCCCCCCCCCAACCGGGCTTGGCACGTTGTAGGCCTAGGAATGTGTGTGTTGCTTGAGGGGCTAGAAGGCATGACTTCTGACTCTGAGTGTTTAGGGTCCCGAAGACTCAGCTCCAGAAGAAAGAGAAACATTCGTAAGAGGATTGTACGTGTTTTAAGTGGGAAGATTCATGGAAATGAGAATTTGGGGTTATAGCAATGCCATGAGAAATGGGGACAGTCCCTCCCTGTGTAAGGGGACATTAGGGAGGGGCCCTGGGTCCTCGTTAGGGACCAGATGCAGCTTTGGTCTCTTGGCTTGTTGAAGGGGATGATGGCGGAGGGTAGNGAGAGCCAGCTGAGCCCGCCAAGCCCTCAGACGCCTCTGGCATTGTGGCAACCGGCTGTTTTGCAGGTGTTGACATTGGCTCTTGGCATCTGACCAGGAAATAGGGAGCCTTGGAGGATGGAAATGGCCACGTTTAAACCAGCGTTCATTTCCCAAACGTCCCAGGCTGGCGAGCCTGCCCGCCCCGGTGCAGCTCTGGCCCCTTCGAGCAGGCCACACAGACCCTGACAGACAGACGGACACGCCTGCCTCACGGCCTTCTGGACTTGAGCAAGGTTCACGGCTCTGTCAGAGGCCGTCTGGCATCCAGGCCACCTAGCTTCTTGCAGAGGTGGCCCCTCCCTGGGAACCAATGTGACCAGCGCCGTCTGGGGCTGCAGAGCCTGGTGGCTGGAGGGGAGGCGGATCTGGGGCCCTGGGGCCACTGCTCTAAGGCTCAGAGCTGGAGTGGGCGCCGGGGCGGAGAGGCTGCTTCCTATCACGGTGGGTGCGTGTGGCCACCCACCAGCGAGCGTGCCAGGGGCTCACCCCCCTCCCCCCACCTCTGCCAGGCTGTCCTTGTACATCTCTTACCTGCTGATGCATTTCAGTCATGAGCATGAATATATATATTTTACTTTTCTACCTATGTTGGTGCAGGTGAAAGCACTTTTAGGTGAATGGCCTAAGAATAGCTATAAACCCTGTCTTCACCATTTAACGTAGAGTCACGTGCCTTATCTATTTCTTTCTTTTTTTTTTAAATGTTTTATTTTTGAGAGAGAGAGAGAGAGAAGATGAGCAGGGGAGGGTCAGAGAGAGAGAGGGAGACACAGAATCCGAAGCAGCCCCAGACTCTGTCAGCACAGAGCCGGACGCGGGGCTCGAACCCACGAACCGAACCGTGAGATCATGCCCTGAGCCGAGGTCGGACGCTCAACTCACTGAGCCACGCAGGCGCCCCACTTTATCTGTTTTAGATCCGGGTGTTGCGTGGACGCGAACTGCCTGACCAGTCCGGCCCCACCTTCCTTGCTGCGCCATGATCAAGGCTTACTGGTCCCAGAAGCAAAACTTTCCCAGCACGTGATGTGTCCCGTTGCCCCAAAGCGCGGACTAAACCCGGGCTCTCTTCCCTGCAGGATCTCCTACGACCCCGCCAGGTACCCGAAGTACCTGCCCGAGGCCTACTGCCTGTGCCGGGGCTGCCTGACCGGGCTCTTCGGGGAGGAGGACCTGCGCTTCCGCAGCGCCCCGGTGTACGTGCCCGCCGTCATCCTGCGGCGCACGTCGGCCTGCGCGGGCGGCCGCTGGGTGTACACGGAGGAGTACGTGACGGTGCCCGT
>NW_027532842.1:8386694-8411776 GCF_008692635.1 Crocuta crocuta | reverse complement strand
CCCGGAGAGGTCCGCCGGCCCCGCCGGCCCAGCCGCTCACCCTCGCGCAGCGCCCCCTGGGGGTTCTCTCAGGCAAACGCACGGGGTCCGTGACCTCAGGTGGGCCGCACATGGCCGCGAAGGTGGCCGGAGCGCGGGGGCGGGGCGTGAGCGCGCCTTCGTGGCCCCCGGGCTCGGACCCTTGCCCCACGCCGGCCGCGGAGCCCTGGACGCCGCTCCAGGAAGCGGTGCGAGCCTCGCGAGGTAGACGGTAGCTTAAGGTGCTTCTGAAAGAAAAAGCGTTTTTAAAAAGTGGAATATATACCTACTCTTTTATTCAACCGTTTTCGATGCAGAAGAAACTATTTTTATAGAAGGAATTTTGAGCAGTTATATTAAAATTGTTTGACTTAACATAGAAGTACTTTGTAACCGTTCTGTCTCACTTCCTCTGGCAAGACTGTTTGAGAAGCACGACTGGGATCTTAAGGTGAACTTCAGGACGGCCCCGCGGCTGTCCCTGAATCCAGCCAGCCCCCAGTTGCCGCCCGTGACAGAAAGGACAGGGCTAAATGGGACCCGGTTCCAGGGAAGCCCTTCACAGGCTGCTGGGGCCCCGCTTACCCAGACAGGCCAGGGATTCCAGAAGTCTCAAACTTGGTCTGTTCATCATGAGTATATACATGGTCACAGATTTATACAATTAAAGAATTTTTTCACTTCTGAAAATTAAGTGGGGCCAAGTGAGAAGTGGAGGCGTAAGGCGACAGGTGGATGGGGACAGCTTTGCCACTTCTCAGGAATCCAAGTCTTAGCTTTAAGGGCCTCAGGAACTAGCCACGTGCGAGAAGCAGGCCAATTTACAATTTCCAGAAATCAATACTGGGGGCCTCTTATCCTGCAACGTGAGCTAAATCCATACTCTCTTCTGTAGCTTGAAGGTCTGTCCTTGAACACAAGTATTTGTAAACGTGAGAATTTCTTTTTAAGTCATTAAAGCGACTGTAGATGAAGGGCATCCTGGCTGCGTGCATTCCTCTCTGGGCTCGGCCTTGATGGGCTCCACTGATTTTTAGAGGAAGCTAGTAGTCTTCACTTTATCTTAATTCCGTAGTTGACATTTAAATGAAGATTTCATTTGGTCTTTGAAAGATCAACTACTCATGCAAAGTGCCTCTCCCCTCTTCTGTGACACCCCAGTGAAACCAAAACGGAGAAGTGCATTTCACTCTCGAGCTTCAGCTGCCCTACAAATAATGGAGCTTTCGCTTCCTGGCTACCAAGTTTCAGCCTTAGTTCGGTCTGGAGGGAAGGGTCACAGAACTTTCAGCTTGTACTAAATATTAACAGAAGTTGTACGTGGAAAATACATTGCTGAGCAAAATCCAGATTTTCCAAAAATTCAGAAATTCAAAATTGAAAGCTTTAGCTGCGGATAGTTCTATACAGTCTGGGAAGTTTTACTTCTCCATTCAACCTCTGAGGGGGTGGTGTATGTGGGGAAAAAAGCTATCCCTAGCGGTAGTACGTCTGGAGTACGTTCGTATCCAGAAAGCGGAAGGTTTGGAGCAATCTTTTATTGCTAGCTCAACAACATCAAATCCGTAAGTTAAAAGAAAAAGTGCTTTTCAAACCAGTGGTTTGGGTAATTGTTCAGTCATTGCCACTGTTGGGTAACATTTTCCAGCTACTCCTCAAATAGAAATAGTGCAAACATCAGAGGAGAGTAAACTTAAGGAGTAAACATTTGGAGAAAATAGCACTATTTTATTGTATTATTAGCTTAACTAAATTTAGCTTGTGAAAAGGTAGCACATTCCCAGTGGAAGAAATTAGCTTTCCATTCTGTAGAACCAGAAAAGCAACCTTTCTGTTTTTTCTCTGAATGGGATATTCTTCCACTTAATATTACTTGCGCACTGGCCGTGTTGCGGGTACAGAGCGCCTGGGAGACAGCCGTGAACCCGATGTAGTCTCCATCCTCAGCCAAAATACAACCTGCACTGGCGGTCAGAGCACAGGTAGGTGTCTGTGGGCCACTCCTCACAGGAAGTGCTGCCCTGTGAAGCTAAGCGACATGTTCCTGATAACTGGGTGGTGCTGCCTCCTTCAGTCACTGTGAAGACAGGACACCATTTGTAAAGCACCTGGTACAGTGCCTGGCACACGGGAGGTATTAGGACATATTGGACCCGGTGATTTATAAGCGACATTAAAAATAAGTATCAAGCTGGGGCACCTGTGTGGCTCAGACGGTTGAGCATCTGACTCTTGATTTCAACTGAGGTCATGATCTCACGGTCGTGAGGCTGAGCCCCACACTGGGCTGGGCACTGGGCGTGGAGCCTGCTTGGGATTCTCTCTCCTCCCCCCCGCCACTCCCCCAAGCACATGCATATGCACACACTCTCAAACTAAATAATAAACATTAAAAAAAAAGATACGATCATGTTTAAAAAAATACCAAGCTGTTCTTCCCCCCATGTTACGTTTGTTGCTTTAGTATGTATCTTTAAAGTGACTTTTTGTATAAAAGTTTACAAAATCTATCACTAGGCAGCAGCGACCACACCCATAGCAGCTTTGCCCCCTTTCCTCCCCCACCCTCCATGAAAAAATAGGGTTTCTCTTCCTCATCTAAATGCTAGACTTACAGGAAAACTAAGATTCTTTATTTCTAGGCTGCTATGTGCCAACAATTCCTAAGTTACACGTTATATTTCCATACATGACTTGTTACTAAAATTTGTTAGTGGCTTCGGTGATTTTTAGTAAACGGGCTCATGAGGAAATAATAAGGTAGGGGTTATTTTTTAAAGACCATTTATTGAATACTTCACATGTGCCAGGTGCTAACACGGATAAAAATATAAATGTCTCATAAAAATACCAAGTTGATTTTTTTAAAAAGTAAATTAAAATGATCCCACAGGAGGACAACAGAGGAGTGACCCGTAACAGGCCAGAGCAAGCCCCCCATATTTCCTGAGCACTGGCGCCGGGCACGAGACTGTCCAGGACAGGCCGGGGGTCTCCGCAGTGAGGAACCATCCCCACGCTCTCTGGTTTTCGAGAGCAAACGTCTCTCTCTCACTCTCCCTGCTGGTCAGCTGCGGGTCCACCACGCCACTCCGGGAGACTGAGCGCTTCTGCCTGGAAAACTGCTGGTCACGACGTCAGAGAAAAATGCAGCTCTGCCCGCCAGTGACACACATCACTTCCTGTCACGTTTTGATAGCAAAGCGACTCGCGTGAGGTGGGAAAGTGTTATTCCTTTCCCAGAGGGGTTAATTATGTTTTTTTACTTTGAAATGATTCTAGATGCAGAGGAAATTGCAAACTTACTTACTCCAGAGCGGTCTCGTGCGTCCCTTTCCCAGTTCTCCGCGGCGGTAACATCTTCCATAAGCGCAGGTCACAGCCGGGGGCCGGTGCCGCCCACAGACCTTACTCTGCAGTTCCCAGTGGTGCGCATGCGCGTGTTGCGTGGGACACCGTCTGCGGGGTTCTGTGCGACCACTGCACAGTCAAGACGCAAAAGGGTTCCACGAAGATCTCCCTTTTAGGGTCACGCCCATCCCCCGACCCCCCCATCTTACCCCCTGCCAACCACCACTCCGTCCTCCATTCAGGAATGTTGTTATGTAAGTGGAAACACAATGGGTTTCCTTTGGGGACTGGATTTTTTCACTTGGCACAGGCCCCTGGAATCCACCCAAGTTCCAGGTGTCAGCAAATCATCCTTGGATTGCAGAAGAGGAATGTTCTACGATGCGGACGCACGGGGAACAGTTTCTGAACTAGGACAGAGGCCAGCGGACTTCTCACCTGCGTTTTGCCGTAGCGTTTGGTTTGCGGGCGGCACTTCCGGTTTCTCGGGCGGCCTGGAGCCGCTCCGGCGGCTTTAGCCGAGGGTGCGTGGGGGCTGAGCGTCTGCCACCTGCGCAGTTCGTCCTCCCTCCGTGAGTCGGGACGAGGAGGGAAAATCCCAGAGAGCTCTAGTTCCAAGGATTTATAAATTCATACTAGCTCCAAGAATTATCCACTTCTTTCGGGGAGGGAAGCTGGGGCGGGCAGGCGCGGAGCGGATGACGGCCCTTCGCCAGTCCTGTGACGCCCCAGGAAAGCTGCTGCCAAGAACCGGCGGCCCCTCGGGCAGAGCCGGACGGGCCTGTTTGAAGGGGGCAGACGGCCTGCAGCAGAGGCCTGGGTCCTAATCCAGGCCTTAGCCAAGCCACTGAGCGGACTACACTTGGGTCCCTGCCTGTTGTTAGGTGAGGAGAGCAGATTGTAGGCAGGTTCTGAGACTCCTTCCCACGACAGCTCCACAGCCTCCAGAGGGCAAAAGCACCCGGAGCCCCAGAGACCCCGGCGACAAGGACGGCATATGAGACGCTGTGTTTTTACCTGGAAAATCAGGCCAGGGCTAATCCCATTCTGCAGGGCAGGGGAGGAGGTTACAGCTTTCAGTCTACCAAGGAACTAGTGAGAGGGGAATGTCACACAGGGTCCTTCACCGTGTTACAGAACTATCTACACTGAGATTTCACGGTCCAGCCCGGAATCATAATTCACGTAACAGCGAAACTCATTCCCCAAGGTCCGGGTGTGTGTGGGAATAAACTTGCACATCTTCACGCCAAGAAGTTTCTCTGCCTCTTCTTCCATGACAGCACCTGAAGGGAACAGACCCAGTGAACTTGAAGCCTGAAGCACCAACTACAGTTGGTGAGGGGTACTAGACTAGAATACGTGAGGTAATGAGATGACCCTATCACTCAATAAATACGTGGGAAGGTCAATTCTTTGTATCTCTTTTCACTTTCTTCAACACATTTGCAAATTACCTACTTTATTCCTTTTTAACTATTTTTTTTGCTTTTTTAAGTTTTTTTTTTTTTAAAAGTTCATTTTGAGGCAGAGAGAGTGTGCACATGCACCAGTGGGGGAGGGGCAGAGAGAGACAGAGAGAATCCCAGTCTCCACGCTCAGCTTAGCACAGCGCCCGACTCAGGGCTCAATCCCATGACCATGAGATCATGACCTAGGCCAAAATCAAGAATCGCTCGCTTAACTAACTGAGCCACCCAGTTGCCCCTCCTTTTTAATTTCAAAAATAGTTTTCCTACCTCTGCAAAACTGAGACACTTGAAAATTCAGGAATAAAGTTATATTCCACAAAGTAACATAAGGAAAGGAAAAAATAATGGCGAAGAACTAGTATTTTCCAACTCTGAGTCCAGAACCCCACTCTCAGTCATACCTAATTGGAGCTCATTCACACCAGCTTCTGGCTGATTGTCCCCGTGTCCCACCCACTGCCTGGCCCGCGGCCACCTCTGTGGACACAGCCCTAGGTGTCTCTGAGCCCCTCTCCTGAGACACCCCACTGCAGCAAGTGCTTCTCCAGCTCACACAGGCAGGAGACCCGGGATTCGCCCTGGACTCTTCCCTTCCCTCCACATTCTGAGCACAGCGAGCTCTTCCACCTTCATCTCTGAGTGGATCCTTACTCCACTCCCGCCTCCTCCTCACAGCCGCACCTCGTCCAGGCCTCTCTCAGCTGGACACACCCTCACCGTCACGGGGCCTGACTCCACCCGTGCCCTAAGTCCCTTTCAGCATAAAGTGAAAGTGCGCTTCTTAAGGCAAACTGGGTCCCGTCAGCTGGGGGCTGCCGGCTTTAAATCCAAGTCCCAACAATGGCAGCTGTCACCTGTAAGGGACCCTCTGGCCCCTCCCCCCACTCCACCTGTGTCAGCTGCACGCGATTTGGGGCAGAGCCCCCCGCATCCCTCCAAGAACCAGGGACAGGAGGAGAACTCCAGGGGGCTCTCAGGCACTCTCGGCCACCCCCCGAGGGCTCCCCGGAATGCTGCTCCTCCAAGAGCCCCTGCCTGCCCGATGGGAAGGACGCCCTCATGGTTCTCGGTGCCCGCCCAGCCCTTCTCTGATGCTATCACTACGCTTATCAGAATCATCTCTTCCGTCTGCTCGGTTACATTTTTTAACCCATCTCCTAAAACTAGAAGGCAGGCTCCGTGAAGCCGGGGCCCCTGCCTGTCAGCTGGCACGAAGGGCTAGCAAACAACTGGTGAACTGATAAGCCTCAGGGAAATGTACTTGTGAAAACCAGGGCCACCTTCTTGACAATTCTCCAGCTCCAGGGAGAAGAGACTCTCTGCAGCTCCGCTCCCGGCTCGGCCCAGCCCGAGGGGCCCTGGGGGCTGGAGGGGACCCCAGGGGCCTGGACGCCGGCCACCTAGAGTAGACAGACCGAGTTAATGTTCTAGTTCCTCGCCAACCCTCCGTATGTCCACCTGAAGACAGTACATCAGTCTCACCAGCAAGAACACACTTCTGCTGGTTAGATCAATGTAATCCACCGTCTAGCTCTGTAACCTTGGGCAACTCGTCTTAACGTTATCAATCCCACATTTCTCTCTCGTCACGTGTGGAGGCTGGATCCAACACTGCTACTATTCCTGATGAGGATGAGTAAAAATAACACTCACAGCACACTCTCCATGTGCCAGACCACACCCTGTGTGTATCATGTCACTTAATTCCAGTAACGCCGAAAGGAAGGCAGTGTTACCAGTCGGGTTTACAGATAAGGAAACCTGGCACAGGGACACTGGTTATGTAAGCTGTTTGAGGTCACACAGTGAGTGATGGATTCGGGATTCAAGTTCTAAGATCGCTTCCAACTCCAGGAACGTAAGGCTGGAATACCTCCCGGTCCAGGTTCGCCGGCCATGCAATCAGGTGCCTACCTGTGCACAGCAGAATCTTGCCCTGGGTCAGATACTTGATGGTTTCTGAAGTTTTTCTGAGACACTCCTTGGAGAGATAGGGGGGATCTGCTATTACGATGTCAAAACTGTGTGCAGCAATTTTTTCAGGTAAATCCAATGGATTGTTGTAATCATAGAAGATAAACTCCTCTCCGTATATAGCAAATCTTTTGTCGTATTCAAAGATGTATATAGAAAAGTCTTCTCTGTGTAGCTCTCTCAGTTTCTGGTAAACACTGGGGGCACTCACACAGGCTATTCTAGAAAACAAAAGGAAAAAACTCATGGAAGATCTTTAATGGAGAGCTCATAGTATTAGATAACAACTACTTCACTAAAAAAAACAATATCGGTCCTCGTGTTCAGATCTTCAAAGGAATCAGAATGCAAGCTAATGTAAAGGCAGTAAATTTCAAGAGGAAATTATACAGCTTCAGTTTTAAGGAATCTGGTGTTTAAAAATCCTGCAAATCATAATTTTCAGGTATGAAAGAATAAATAAATGTACTTTTTAGAGTAAAAAGTATAAAATGTTAGGAACACATTAGCAAAAAAGTTAAGATAGCCCAAGGCTTAAATATGCTTATGATTTACACATTGGTCCTCCTCATTTTAACATTTATTTCAAATACTTTGTCTCAAATTCATTTTTTTGAAGTTAATTTTTTTTACATATTTAGTTTTGAGAGAGAGAGTGAGTGGGGAAGTACAGAGAGAGGGGGACACAGAGGATCCAAAGCAGGCTCCATGCTGACATCACAGAGCCCGATGCAGGGCTCAAACTCATGAACTGCGAGATCACGACCTGAGCTGAAGTCAGGTGTTCAACTAACTGAACCACCGAGGTGCCCCTGAAGTTACTTCATAATATTCATAATCTAGAAAGAAAAACGCCAAATGACTGCCTCAATAGCTTCAGTTTTCTGCAAAGATACCTTAAAACTCAATCTCCATGCACACAAGCTGCTTTAAAACTACAAGATGCCTTTCTGAACAGAGACCATGTCCCATGGACAGGCTGGGTCCCCGAGCCCGGCTACAAAGGCTTCTCAGCCCCAGGGCACTTGAAGCTTGTGATACACTCTGGCGATGACACACATGCTTCGATGGGAAACACGGATGTCACAGCCCAGGGAGACAAGGGCCCTGTTGGCCAGTCCAGGCTGCCGCCAGGGCCGCGGCAAGCAGAGAGGGGCAGAGGACATGGAGCGATGTCCTCACTGTGCTCAAAGGTAACAAGCAGCGACCCAGGCTTAGATGTACAATGCAATTATCTTCTGAGAAAGAGGGTGAAATAGAGACAGTTCCAGACAAACAAAATCTGAGAGTTTGTCACCAGCAGACCTGCACCATGAAATTCCAAAGCACGTACTTTGGGCAAAGGGAAAGTGGTCTGAGGTGCAAGAGGGACTGTAAGCGAAATGGCGATGAACTTGGGGAGACAGTGACGTTTACTGTGCAGCAGCAGGTGACCTTCCGCAGGAGATGCAATCTTGGAGTCCTGGAGCCTCTCTTTACAATGAGGAGTATAATGGAGGATTAAACAGGGTGTCCCCGGAGAGCACGCACACAGTGGGGAAAGCACACAGTAAGTGCTCAATAAATGCTACTATTACTATTCATTTTGAATATTATGACAGACCTCCTAAAAGTACTGAAGGTACTTTTCAGAAAAAATAAAAAACTTCTTCCAAAGCCCTTTTATATTAGTGGAAAAAAAGAAAATATGTGTAAACACTGTCATTAAGAAGAACCCAATAAATATATATAATGTTAAAAGAAAAAGAGCAGCAAAAACAAAACAAAAAACCCTTAGGACTTCCATTTTAAGATGGCAGATATAACACATGCATTTACATTTGCTCCCTCATGAAAGCCTACTAAATAAAACATGAATAAAATGGTTTTGTTTTGTTGTTTAAGCATAAACTGCCAAGAGCAAAGAGAATTCAAGAGGAAACCAAACCAAACAAACCAACCCCACAAAACCAACCAACCAACCAACAAAACAAAAACCTCTTGAGAAGCAGAAAAGCAGGGGCGCCTGGGTGACTCATTCAGTTAAGCATCTGACATTAGCTTCCGTCATGATCTCACGGTTCATGAGTTTGAGCCCCCCATTGTGCTCTGCGCTGATGGTGCCGAGTCTGTTGGGATTTTCTCTCTCTCTCAAATTCAATAAACAAACTTAAAAAAAAAAAAAAAAAAAAGCAGAAAAGCGAATGGATGGCTGGTATTTGGCTCAGTGGACCCAAAAAGGCCAAATCCCAAACTGGTGTCACAGGTAAACTGAGAAGCTTCTGGTCTACACCCGAGCACCCTCAAAGGCTCCAGAAGCTCAGAACCAGGTAACCCAAGAAGTGGGGGTGAAGGTGGGGCTAAAAATAGGAGGGTTCACTGAAAGGCCTATTTAAGAAGCTTGTTCCCAGGATTCTCTTCCCTATCCCAAGTCTCTACTGTCTGCCCCTCTGTGACTGACAGAAAACGTTCCCCAAACTGAAGGACCCGAGTTAAAAGAAGGAAAGGGTTCTGCACCCAGTTCAGGAGACGGAAGCACCACAGCACGACATGACAAATACTGGGATTGAGAGAAACCCTAAGCTTGTAGTGGGCAGGGCTGGGAAAACACAGGTTTCCCACAAGAAATCAGGATGGCACCAGGTTTCTCCAGGGCACCTGAGGAAACCTGGAGGCAGCGAAGCAATCCCCTTAAAACCTGGAGCAGATACCCAACAAAACTATCACAATCGAGAGGAAGGACAGAATAAAAGTATTTGTAGACATGAAAGGTTTAACCGCCTCCCTGCCAGGTACTTTTTCTGTGGAAGCTATCAAAGGACGTACCAACCAAAATAAGGCTGTAAACTAAGAACTAGGGCACAGGGAACAGGAATCCAGAACAAAGGAGAGGTCAAAGGGCTCTGAGGTGCGATGGTGAAGGGAGACACGAAGGTAAGTAAGACCTGGAGCAAAGCCAAAAATCAGGGAGTCCAGGTAAGAGCAGCTTGCAAAGCCCTGGGAGTAGCTTCTTTCACAGAATTGAAATAGATCGGAATTCACTGATAGGAGAGCCACACAACTGGGGGAGGGTCTGAGAGTTAACATGTGATACGGCTATAGACGTACATAAAAAATAAAGAGATTTTCTTCAGAAAAATAAAAAATCATACAGAAAAGGAAAAGCATAAGGTTCAACTGTGCAGAACATTTATGTTGGCATAATATAAGCAACCGACTGCAGCTCAAGTCATGATCTTACAAGTTCGTGAGTTCGAGCCCCATGTCATCAGGCTCTACAGGTTGACAGCACGGAGCCTGACTTGGATCCCTGTCTCCCCCCGCCTCTCTGCTCCTCCCCAGCTCACACATGCTCTCTTTCTCAAAAATAAAGAAATGTGGTGGGTTTTTTTTTTAATGTTTTATTTATTTTTGAGAGATAGAGACAGCGTGAGCAGGGAAGGGTCAGAGAGGGAGACACAGAATCAGAAATAGGCTCCAGGCTCTGAGCTAGCTGTCAGCACAGAGCCCGACGTGGGGCTCGAACCCATGAACTGTGAGATCATGCCCTGAACCAAAGTCGGCAGCTTAACCAACTGAGACACTCAGGTGCCTCTCGAAACTAGAGAAATGTTAAAAAAAAAAAAGTTTTTCTTTTTAAGAGGAAAACAAACTTTAAAAATATAAAGGTAAGAAACAGGTTAGAAAATGTTAAAATAAAGAAGAGGTAGGACATCTTACAGTGAATGGGTTTCTGACTGTTCCTACCCTCAACACTGCAGCAATTCTTAATTCAGCACGTTATGCAAACCATGAACTACAGCCTTGTTTCCCACTTCTTACAAACCATCGCTCATTCTGGAAGGACATTCTGAATATTACTTTAGATCATAAGTCAAAAGAGAAACCAGCCCTGGGTCTTACCGGCCACGGTCTCCAGCGGCTGCAATGGCTTCCTCCGCGAGTCGCAAAGCGGTTTCCTGACTGTACCAAAACTGGCTCAACTGCTGTAACAGAGCAATGAGTGGAAATCATTTTGGAATCGCCATAAATTCCTTCCTTTTAATTTATAGCTACCATTCCGGTGTGCATAGATTTCAAGTTTTCTTTTTCTTTTTAAAACTAACTATTCTTTGGAATTATTCTAAATTAAAAGAAGACCTTAATTAATTACTGGAATCTAGGCACTGAGGTCAGTGGCTGCTGACGCCACAGGAGACAACCTGTGAATGTTTGTGTTGGGGAAGAACACACCCCCACCTTTGTGTGACTCTGGCTCAAAAAACACTGAACCTGCATCTGATTAAGCCTCTAGAATCAACTACCAATTGGCAGAACACAGCGGATGGAAGAACATGTTAAATACCACCACAGGGAGGAGAGGAACGCAGTCCGTGTACTTCCTAATGAGTACTTCCAGACTTCACCTAGTGAGTACTTCCTGAGTTACTGGGTTTTCCCTCGGGGCTAAGCTGTTTGCTCCTTCTCTTCATGCTGGTTAATGATTTTAAGTTTCTAGTGATCCTTAATTACCCACACATATTTATAAATTATATTTTAATGGGAAAAGTGGATTCTCCTGCAATGGAATGGGCCCATTTCCCCAACAGGCCTCTCTCCGAAAGGCCGTGCCGGGAGGGGGCGAGTGTGTGCAGCCAGTGTCTGCTGATGGCCCTTAAATCCAGCTTTAAAAATGTTTCCAAAACATATCGTCATCCGAACAAACATAAAAAGAAAAGCATTTAATAAACTTCAACACTGCTTCATGAGTTTAAAAAAAAAAAACCCTCTTAGAAAATCAGGACTAGTAAGGAACTTCTATTAAACTGATAACGGGCATCTAGGGAAAAAATGAAAGATCTATTTTTTACCCGTAAGAAAGAAGGCAAGAATGCCTGCTTTCAATACTCTTACTCAACATTCTACTGCAAGATCTAGGCATTGCATTAACGCAAGAAAGGAAAAAAGTGAGTGACAAGAAAGTACAGCTGCTGATACTTGCACATTGTGTGACTGTCTACCTAGAAAACCCCAGGGCGGACAAACGTTGCCGAAGTCAGACGCACACACTCACGCGGATACGCGTGCGCACGAGGTCACGTCTGTCTACCGGGTCCCGGCTGCAGGGAAGGCCACGCTCCGCCCTCTGCGCAGCTGCCGGAGGCAGCCGCTGGCGCACATGCGCACGCAGTGCACATGCGCACACGGCGCGGGGGGCGGCGGGGGCGGCGCTCTGCCTCCCGGGGATCTGGGCGGTGGCCCGGTGCCCGCCGCTGGCCACCGAGCTGCCCTTGTCCCTCACTCCAGCACTGTCGGGGCCCAGCTGTGGGTTGCGGCTCTCCTCGTACCCTTCTAAAACATAAAAATCTTCCTTTTAAAGCTTTAAGAGTCAAATGCACTTCTAGGCTCACAAAGAAAAACAGCCCCTGCCCGGCGCCTCCCCCCCGGCGAGTTCCACTCCTCGGAAGCACCTTTCCACTCTCGGCTCTTCCTTTGATCATCTGTCCCCAGCTTTCCAAGTATTATGCTTTAAACGCTCATTTTATTTTTAAGTGATCTCTATACCTAATGTGGGGCTTGAACTCACGACCCCAAGCCTGAGGGTTGCACGTTCTTCCAAATGAGCCAGGGAGGTACCCCTAAGTGCTCTCTCGAGTTTTCTACCTTATACTGTGTGGTTATCAGGGCCCCTGAGGGTTCTGCTCTGTCAGGCACACCCTCCTCCATCCCTCACGCTCCCCCTATGGCAGGAACCTATTTTTGGTTAAAATCATTGTCAGTGTTCATTGTGGGGCCAAATGATACATTATGCTTCCGTTTCCTTCTAGGATGGAACTTTCTGTTTTTCCTGGACCTAATAAATGTGTCATCTGCTTGTTTCTCTGAGCCGACCTCCAATTCTTCCAACGTCCTCTGGCAGCTTCGGAGAAGCAGTGCGCCGAGGCCAGTACCATGAGATCTGCCTATGTTTTATCCCTCACACTGGAGTAAGCTGAAATCTAGGCTGAACAAAATTCTACTCCCAATACTGAAGGCACTGCTCCACTTTCTTCTGGTTTCTAACAAAGCTACTGAGAAGTGCAGTGTGACTCATCCTGAGACTTGTAGGTGACTTGCTTTTCCTCTGGTAGGTTCTAAGATCTTGTCACCTGCATACAGAATTTCCAAAGTCATATAAACATGTGTCTTAGCGAGAATCTTCAGTTCTGGGAAATTTTCTTCAAAGAACATTTGTTTTAATGTTTATTTTTCTTTTAGAGAGACAGAGCTTGAGTAGGGGAGGGGCAGAGAGAGAGGGAAACAGAATCCAAAGCAGGCTCCAGGCTCTGAGCAGTCAGCATAGAGCCCTACTCTGGGCTCGAACTCCTAAGTCATGAGGTCATGCCCTGAGCAGAAGTCAGACACTTAACCGACTGAACCACCCAGGCACTCCCCGCTCCCCTTTAAAAAAAAAAAAATTTTTTTAATGTTTACTTACAGTTCTGAGAAATTTTCTGATATTAATCTTTTAAAATTTCCTCTACCCTTTATTTTCTGTTCTAGTTTTCTAGAATTCCATCCAATTAGCTAAAGACTGAGCCTCCTGGGTTCATCCTCTAGTTGTAGAAAATGGTTTCTTTCCAGCACTTGCATCTCTCCCTCCCTCCTTCCCTCTCTTTCTGCTTCCTAGGAGATTTCCTCAATTTTATAAACAAAACAAAATAAACCAAAAGAACATATCAAAATTAGAAAAATACTTAATTCTAAGTAGTGGGATTAGGAATAACTCATTTTTGTATTCATGTTTCTACCTTTTTTCTACAATAACCATGGATTACTTTTAGAATCAGAAAAAAAAAGCACATAATGCTTAAAACATTAAGCAGAGGGAAAGGGGAAAATAATACAGTCCTTCAAGTTTCTGATAGTCACCACCTACAGAAGCATCGAGCTAGAAGACAAAAGCACCTGAAGAAGAGAAACTGTTAGAGGCTTTTGTGTAGGTGGAAAATTTAGTGTAAATGTAAAAAAACATTTTTATCAGTCAGTTTCAAACAGATGGTAAATAGAATTTTAAACAACTTAAGGGATCCAAACTCAACACAAAATGTAAAAGCCTGTTTAAAAAAAAAAAAAAGAAAAGGCATATGAGAGCTTCCCTCTAGGTGGAAAATGATGCACAGAGAGTGTCCAGGGGTAGGCAGAGACAGAAAGCCCAAGCTTCAGCTATTTCTCAACCGTGTCTTTCACATATTTACATTTCTAGGTTCTAGCTTACGTCAGTTTCCCTCCACTCCTTTTATTTTCTTTCAATTCATGTTTTTGTTTATACCATAAAAATACAATTTAAATACATACTATGCACAAGAACCTATTAATATCTTTTTCAGAATTCCCTTTCGTCTTTTTTTTCATTGCACGTTTAAATTAGTTACCCCATTTACTGCACTATTATATTTTACCCCCTCCACAAGGATGACGGGCGCCAGGAAAACCAACAGCAAGGGTCTGTGCACAAGTCTGTGCTGGTCATAAATGACATGCTGTCCCCCACCTGAAAAGTCCCCTTGTCTGACCACCAACCAGCCTGACCATCAGAACCAGGAACATCTGCACTTAGAGTCTTAAATGTTCACGGACTGCTTTCTGGCTCAGCAGCACACACGGGCGTGAGGGACAGGTGAGAGATGCGGGTGTGAGGGGGACGCAGACCGACAGCAGATCGGCTGGACAGGTGCAGACAGGTAGGGGCAGGTGCAGAATCAGCAAGCACCACACCACTGTTTCCTGAGAGACGTGGGAGGCACTGACTTACCCAGTTCTCTTCTATTATTCCAATATTATATTTATCATCCCCGCCTGGGTCGCTTTGTTGCTTCTGCTCAGAATAAAATTCCTGGAGGGCCGCTAAGGTGTGGGAAGACAGCCGGGGAATGTCGTCATCGTCAGAGGCACTCATTTCGCAAATCGTCTGTAACCTGCAAATAAATGAGCAAAGATGTTGTGGGATTATTTTTTCCCTTCCCATCAAATAGTGATTTAGGGGGGCACCTGGGTGGTTCAGTCATCTAAGCGTCTGACTCCTGACTGTGGCTCAGGTCATGATCTCACGGTTCGTGGGCTAGAGCCCTGTGGTGGACTCTGTATGCTGACAGCGCGGAGCTTGCTTGGGAATATCTGTCTCCCCCTCTCTCCACCTCTCCTCCATTTGCACACATATTCTCTCTCTCTCAAAATAAACTTACAAAAATAGCAATTAAGAAATTTTTTACCTCACAGGAGGGATCCAAACTGAAAGTGAGATTTTTGTTTTTCATTAATTAAAAAAAAATTTTTTTTTAATTTTAAAGAGTGAGCATGGGAGGGGCAGAGAGAAGGAGAGAGAAATCCCGAGCAGGCTCCCACATTCAGCGTGGAGCCTGATGCAGGGCTCACACCCACGTCTGAGAACCCTGAGATCAAGACCTGAGCTGAAATCAAGACTCAGAAGCCCAGCCGACTGACTGAGCCACCCAAGGACCCCTGGAAGTGGGTTTTCTAGGGGAAACTCATATTTAAAATTTCCGAGATCAAACATCTACAGAGGTCTCCTACTCAACCACAGCTTAACACCTACAGGCTTTTCCTTTACATCTATCATTTTTACAAATGAGATTCTCCCATTTTTAAAACTCCTTGCAGAATGAATTTTTTTTTTTTACCATAAATATCTAAAGACATTTTTGCTTTCTTCAGGCACCCCAATGGCCATGTGCGGACATTCACTGTAGAGTCTCTGAATCAGAGATCCTTCCACGCCTGAATGTCAGTGTTCAGGTGATCTAAAGCTCAAGGGTGTTATTGACAGGGTAAGTGATGGATAGATAAAGGAGGGGCGTAGAAAGAAGTCTGGAAATGTAGAGGAATAACAAAGAGAAAGGGAAGAAGTAAAACACGGGGAGGGAGAAAAGAAACGTGTCCTGTGGGAACTGATGGCCAGGCCAGGCCGCTCACTTCTTGTGGTGCCTCTGGAGTTAGCCAGACCGCCAGGTCAAGGCACGGGCTTGGTCCGGACGGCAAATCTGCCCAAGACTCCTGACCTCTCCAAGTTCAGGGGTTTCCCAAAACCACCCTCACATTCACTAATTTGCAAAAAGGACTCACAGAACTCACTGGAAGCAATTATACTCACAGTTGCATTTACTACAGGGAAAGGATACAAACTGAGAACCAGCCAAAGGAAGAGGTGCGTAGGGCAGGGTCCAGGAGAGTTCCAAACAGGAAGCTGCGTCGCCCTCCGGACGCATCACCCTCCCAGCAAGGATGTGGGACAATACTCATGGAGTCCTGCTGGCCAAGGAAGCTTTGCAGAGTGTCCATGTCCACGTTTATTAAGGCTTCGTCACGTGGCCTGAGGGACGGAACTACTGCCTGGCTGAAGTGGGCCTCCAGCTCCCCCACCAAGAGGTTGGCTTGATCTGACCTGAGGGCCCTCCCGGAATAACTAAGACCTTCCCACCACCTGGGAGAGTTTAAGTGTTTCAAGGTTACATCCCAAGAGCGATGACAAAGGCCAAACCTCCCTTTGACTGAGGTTGTATTGCTTATTAGACAGGTGCGAAATTCATTTTTTTTGTTTATTTGTTGAGAGAGAGTGGGGGAGGGTCAGAGAGAGAGGGAGAGAGAGAGAATCCCAAGTACGCTCCTCGCTGTTGGCACAGAGCACAACATGGGGCTCAAACTCATTGACTGTGAGATCATGACCTGAGTAGAGATCAAGAGTCTGATGCTTAACTGACTGAGGCCCCAGGCGCCCCTACCAAACACATTCTTAAGTCAAAGTGTCTAAGAGCATAACATCTTATTTGCTTTTTAAAATATCCGGTCTACATTTTACATCAAGTGAGGTGCTAAAGATCATTCAAGAAAATCCATCACGTTGCTCCCTTCCTCCTCCAAGGCCTCAAGGGGTGTATCTGATCGACAGTCTTGGCCTCCTGCCTGTGCTACCACCGAGGGCAGCTGGAAAAACACCATCTGAACCTGGAGAATTCCCGAGGCTCAAGAAGAGAGTTCAAAAGATGCGAGCAGCCATTTCAAATGAGAAATACCTGCTTGATGATGCTTTTATTCTCCTTTTCAAAATCAAAAAGATGTATGAACAAAATGGAAATATCAACATAGATAGATAACATAAAAAGATATGAAAAGGGAATTCCAGAGCTGGAAATTACAATTACTGAAATGAAAAATCCACTAGAGGAATTCAAAAGCAGATTACAGTAGGCAGAAAATCAGCAAACTTGAAGATAATTGGTATTACTGAGTTTGTGGAAAAGACAGAAAAAATGACTTTCAGTGAACAGAACCCAAGGGCATAGTGTCAAGTGGACCAAAACACACATTTTGGGAGTCCCAGAAAGAGAAGGGAAAGGACAGAGCAATTCTTTAAAGAAATAATGGCTGAAAACTTCCCAAATTAGGTGAAAGAGAACTATAAACATGAAAGAAGCATAATGAACTCTAATATGATAAACTCAAAACACCCACACCAATACACATTATAATCACTATTAAAAGCCAAAGACAGAGAGAATCTTGAAAGCACCAAGAGAGGTGACTTGTCACATACTGTCACATAAAAGGGATCACCACTAAGATCATCAGTAGACTTTTCATCAGAAATTTTGGACGCTAGATAGCAGTGGACTGGTATACTCAAAATGCTGCACAGGAAAAAAAAATCAACCAGCAACCCTTGATATGATGAAAATGTCCTTCACAAGTGAGGAAGAAAGTAAGAAAGACATTTACAGATAAAGAAAAGCTGGGAGTTTGTTACCACTAGACCTGCCCTGCAAAAATTGGTAAAGTGAGTCCTCCAGGTTGAAATAAAGGCACACTAGGGGCGCCCAGGTGATTTAGTCAGTTAAGCATCTGACCCTTGATTCTGGCTCAAGTCATGATCTCACAGGCTTTGCACTGTCAGTGTAGAGCCTGCTTGTGATTCTCTCTCTTCCCTCTCTCTCTGCCCCTCCTCCATGTGCACTCTCCCTCTCTCAAAATAATAGACTTAAAAAAATAAAGACACAAAAAGACACTAGACAGTGTAAAACCATATGTACAAATAAAGATCTCAGTAAAGGTAAATATGGGCAATTATAAAAGCTAGTATTCAATTTATAACTCTACTTTTTGTTTTCTATATGATTTAAGAGACTGATACCCAAGCATCTATCAACAGATGAATGGATACACATATAAAGGAATATCATTCAGACTTAAAAAGGAAAGAAATTCTGATACATGGCTAATATATGGATGAACCTTGACATTATGCTAAGTGAAAAAAGTCAGTAACAAAAAGACAAATGCTCTCTGATCCCACTGATATGAGGTACCTAGAATAGTCAAATTCGCAAAGACAGAGAGTAGAATGGAGGTTGGCAGGGGCTGAGCGGTGGGAAGAATAGAAGGCGGTTTAATGTGTATATAGTTTTAGTTTAACAAGATGAAAAGTGGAGACGGATGGTGGCAATGGATGCACAACAGTGCGAATGTATTAACACTACTGAACTGCACACTGAAAACAGGTAAGATGGTAAATTTGATGTTACGTGTATATTCCCGCAATAAAAATATTGGGGGGAAATGTCATTACAGTGGAGATCAATTGCCTGTTAAGTAAGGTGATTAGATTGTTGTCACGGCTCTGGTTGTTAGAGGATTCCCTGAAGAAGTGATATTTAAGCTAGGCTCTAAAGAATAAGTTCTCCCATAGGCAAAGAAAGGTGAAAGAGCACTCAAGGAAGAGGAAACAGCATTTGCATCAAATGGTTGGCAAAGAACTGATGCATTATATGGTTTGAAATAAATCAGTCATAATTTCAAAAGAACTGCCTACTAATTCAGCAATAAAACAATGTCCACAATGAATTTTGTTGTTTTATGGTTTTGTTTATATTGAATTTGAGAATGTGTTAAGTTCTATAGTTGTAGAAGAATCAAAAGCAGGATGATTTATTTACTTCTGAGGTTTTAATTTAGAATAAAAATAACTTAAATCAACATTGAGGCATCTGCAGCAGTCCCACTGAGGAATGGCATGAAGGTTTTAAATCAGTAATTTTCGTTTACTGCGAAAAGCACGAAGAATAAATTTTCAGGGAAGCATACCAGGAGCTATCAGGCTGGAGAACTTCCAGGTGGAAATTCCAAAGACTGGGGGTGTATGCATGCCTGACTGAGAAAGGCTAAGAAAACAGAGCAAACTGATCTGCAAACTACTAAAAGGTCTTGTTTTGGTTTGGTATTTCAGGATTAAAAGTTCCTTTCATTCGGGAAAAGAATCGGGCAACTATTAAAATCCAACGTCTCCTGGCAGAGTTGAAGTGAACAACCAGTTTCTGATCAAATCTGTACCACGATACCGACTAGAAGAGGTAAAGGACAAAGAAAAGTACGTATGTGTTAATGTATGCATGTACAGATATAAGGTCTGTGTTTACATCCATATACATTCCTACAGGCACATACATTCATATATCCTTGTCACAGACAGGAATATTTGATTTTCTTTTATTAGTACTAAGCACTTTCCACAGCTGCATATGTGGAAAAGGGCTTTCAAACTGCAGCCTGAAATCTGTTAGCTAATCATTTAGAAATAAAACATGAAAAACCATAAAAAGAAACCAGGTGACGTTAAGTGCAAAATAAAGAATTCCAAAAAGGAGTTTAAGAAAACTGTCTACTTTCATGGTTGTAAAAAGTATACACTTCAGTATTTTAGCATGAATTTTGTCTCAAAATAAAATTTTATTTTAAAGCAGATCAAATCCATTCATTTGCTAACCATTTACTGAGGTACTGCCCTGTACTAAGCATTGTTCTTGATGATGGAAATCAATACCCCAGTTCCCTTGGAGATTACATTCTAGTGAGGCACAGACAGACTATATGCAATAGAGTATGTGTTGGATGATGATAAGATCAATGAAAGAACATGTGGAGAATGGAGGGGCTGCAATTTTAGCAATCACAGACTGCTTCCTACATTACTAAAGTGAGTTCAAGATTGCATCACTTGTTATATGGGAAAACTGAAATCTGCTTATGTAATAAACATTGCTACAGATTAAATTGAATGAACTTTAGTTTTTAAATACTAATTTTTTTTTTACTTAAGTCACTACTTCATATCTTTAATGTTGTTTAAAAATTTTCTAAGTGGGTTTATAAAATTGATGTGAAAGAGATTTTCAAGTCGAAAAGAGTTGGGAAGTGCTGTGTCATACATACTACTATCAAACTGATGCTGAACCACGTATGGCCCGTACCTGAGATCAGCGGTTCTCACAGGAGATTCCGCAATCCCCTACCCCAGGAGGGGAACATTTGGCAATGTCTGGAGATACTTCTGGTTGTGAGGACTGGAGAGGATGCTACGGGTAGAGTCCAGGAATGCTGGCAAATGCAATGTACAAGACAGTCCACCACAATAAGGAACGATCCAGCCCCAAATGTCTACAGGGCTATGGCTGACAGAGAGAGACCAATGACTGTGATAATGTTTCTCTTAGAAAAGCACCATTTGACGCCATGGGACCAAAATGGAGAGCATGCAAGGGCAGAGAACAGAAGTGAAACAGCAGGTGGCATTTTAACCTGGCCTTGAGGGAGAAGAAAAGATGAAGAATGAGGATTACAGAAGGAACAGCATGAGTGAAGGGCTGGACACATCCATGTGCAGCACCAGCAGGGATTAGGAGGCCGCTCATGTACTGTGGTTGCTTCCTATTGCTTTAAACAGTACTTAACTTAATATAACTAATGTAATCCTAAAAAGCAATATATAAATCTAATTACATTTCAAATGTATAAATTTCTACAATTTCCATAGGTCAATTTTACTTAAAGCAAGCCACTCCCTCCCACACTGTATACTCACACAGTATCATTATTGCCTCTGCAAGTGACTTTGGTCAAGTAAGTGTGATCCAGTGGAAAGAGCATTAACTTAGAATTCATCCCAGACACCTGAGTAAATTGGGGCGTGCGGTGGGAGAGAGGGGAAATCCGAGGTAGCCTGTGAGGCTCCCTCTGCGAATAGGTAAGAATAGCCTAGATGTTCCATATTGCCCTATGCTTCTACCCTTAATCTGATTTACTGCCAGGAAAGGGCCATAATCTTTCAACTTCTTTGCATCTTTGCCTCTGTAGTTACCCTTGTCTAAAATGCTTCCCTCCCTCTCGCTTTCTAAAATTCTATTTATCCTGTTATTTTATCAAATTAATTTTAAAAAGTGAGGTTAAATTTAGCTAGAGTGAAGTACACACAGATCCTGAGTGTACAATGCGATGAACTGCTGTGTATACCTCCACGCCACCTCAACCCGGTCAAGACGTCCTGGTCTTACACATCGGCCCCTCCCCACGCCGGAAGCGAAGCGCCCCGGCCCAGGTGGGTCCCTTACTCTGACCATCCGTGCCCCACGGTACCGCCCTTCCGCCCAGCCCCCGGACCTCCCCCAGACGCCCCGCGCCCAGCACAGGAGCCGCCTCCGAAGGCCGCAGCGGACGGGCGTGGGGGCCCGACGTCCTGGGCAGGAAGTCAGGGTAGCAGGCCCCGTCCCATTTCTGGCCGGAGGCGCGTCCTCCTACTGCCGCGGCCGGCCGGGGCCCAGGCCCACGAGGCCGCGTCCCGCACAGCAGGAACCCGGCTCCTCTGGGCTCGCCGGCCGGCCCCAGACACCCTGAACTGAGCCCCTCCGCCCTTACTGCACGGGAGAAAGGGGGACAAACAGAAAAAGAACCACAACCGCCTCCGAAGCCGCAGACCAGCGCGGAGGCGACCCCACCTTCGCGCCCACGTCCGTCCACTCCGTAGCCACGCGTGCGCAGTCACCCTCAGGTGCGCAGGCGCGGGAGGCCGGCCTGCGTGGGCCCGCGCCGCGTCCGCGCATGCGCACACCCTCCAGCCCGGGGGCGCTTCCGGAAGACCCGGGACGCAGTTTCCTCCAGGCGCTCCAGTCGTGCTGTGATGGGGGCAAGGGCTTGCTCTTGATGGGCATTGTCCCCTCTCGTTTTCTCTAGCTTATAAATTACCTCCCAACAATGGTGGCAATTAAAAAAAAGGGGGGGTAAGTTTTTAATTAAATTCCCTTCAAGTTAAACGTATTCCAAGTAGCCTGTTTTGCACTTGAAACTAGTACGTTTCGCAAACATTAAATTTAGGCATCTCTCTAGTTTACTCGGTCTTAGAGGAATTAAGACATTAAGTTGAGGCTTTATATGAGTTGGGTTAGGAAAACCCTCAAACCCTGCACTTTGGTCAGATTTCCTCCTCAGTATGGTTTGCCTACCCAAACTTAATGTGGTTACTGTAAGTCCAGCTGTATGCATTTTCACTTGGGGGTTAGCTGCAAAAAATGCAAGAGATGTAAATGAGTGTAAGATCTGATTGGTAAACAGATGATGTAAGCAGATGTCTTCATGCTGAAAGAAGACCAGCTACTAATTTGGAAAGCAATCCAATCATGAGACAACATCCTCCATGAAAATGATGGATACTGTTTGGTCAGCTGCTTTGCCATTACTCTTTCAGAGCCTTCAGTGTTGAGTGTGTTCAACATATATGAAGACATCTAGCGCAGTAACACATAACAAGAACTTACTGTAAGAAGTGTTCCCTTCCACCTTCGCTGCTACCAAATCATGAGATACTTATTTTCCATTCCCCAAGGCAATCAATCTATATATTATGTTCCTTTACTAATTTTATTATCTTGTTAAGTTTTATATATTCTGATGAATGGCTTTAAATCCGATCCAGGATAAGGTGAGGATATAAATGAATTGCTGAGCTGCCAAATGATGCCATTCAGTAGTTCATGAAAGAGGTTTATGGGGCGCCTGGGTGGCTCAGTCGGTTGGGCTTCCGACTTTGGCTCAGGTCATGATCTTGCGTTTGTGGGTTTGAGCTCTGCATTGGGCTCTGTGCTGACAGCTCAGAGCCTGGAGCCTGCTTCACATTCCATGTCTCCCTCTCTCTCTCTGCCCTTCCCCTGATCATGTTCTGTCTCTCTCTGTAACATAAACAAACATTTAAAAAAAATTTTTTTTAAAGAGGTTTACAACTTTGTGATTACCATGCTATTTTAAATACTGTTTCCAGGTCTGTAACAGCCCCCTTTTTTCTTTTACTTTGAAAGTTTTGAACTGATGACAAATCTATTAAACAGTATTTCAAAATCAGATGTAACAGCAAGAGAGCTGGAAAGAAAAATATAAAGCTAAAGCAAATCAATAACATGAACCAAGAAATAATTAATAACCAACTTTTATGGCAGTATATTTTTACAGAGGTAGTCATACAAGACTGCCTTGGCTTATCAATTAACAGAAAAGTTTATGCTAAAGAAAATTAGTTTTGGCTTGAAACATCTTTTTAAGCTTTCAAAGTTTTAATTGCTTTCATATCATGTGAGCTACAGTAGTTACCTTCATGTAATGTGTATGACATGTTTTTTTATAATTAAAGTGACTTAGATGTCAGAAAGTTCATATAATTATACTTCCACCAAGAGTGTTGACTGGCCAGACAGCATGTCTCACTAATACATGAAGATTAGGATTTTCCTGGTGAAACATTTGCATTTTAATTTAATGGTTAAAATTACAGAAAAACGTAAAACATCAAAAGCAATTTGATTGGTATTAAAGTGAAGTGAAGATTATTTGTCAAGTTAAACTAGTCTTGAAAGATGCTTTCAAATCAATTCAGGAATGACTCCTTTGTTTATTCAAAAATTATTTTTGTTCATCTCACTACTCTTCAGAAATGGTGCATAAAAGGAATGAAGATTATTCTGAAAAATAATGAAGATTATTTCTTAAGATGAACTTACACTCAGTTTTTCCTTTTCTAAAAAGTCACTAGGAATTACTTATAATGACAAGAACAGACTCTTCCATTTGTCAAGTACTGTATTGCTGAAGTTTTCTGATGTGCATTAGTGTAGCAAAGCTTTAACTTCACATAGGGAAAAAAAAAGTTTCATTTCTCCAATTTATTTGGTAACAGCTAAGTTATAAAGAATTAGTGATTGGGACACCTGCGTGGCTCAGTCAGTTAAGTGTCCAACTCTTGATTTTGGGTCAGGTTATGATCTCAGTTTTGTGAGTTCGAGTCCTATGTTGGGCTCTGCACTGACAGCAGAGAGCCTGCCTGGGATTATTCCTCTCTCTCTCCTCCTGCTTGCACTCTGTCTCTTGAAATGAATAAACTTAAAAAAAAAAAAAAAAAAGAATTAGTGATTCATGAAACCTACTTTGGGAACCACTGCTATGATTTTTGTTACTGGAGGATTATGAGCTGAATATTCAACAGAAATTGGAACCACCAACTTAAGTAGATCAATTTTCTCATATAGAAAAGAAGAAACAGTAAGTAAGATGGTAAACTCTACCCCAATACCAACATGGTAGGTGTGGCTAGGTCACATTTTATTGATGTGGAGATACTACAGTGCTTAAAATTAATGACTATCAGATATTAGACTTTGTATCAGAACACATTGATGGATCAAAATGTGCTTGTAGAAACAATCTTTAAGTATCATGGAATCTCTTGAGCATCTACTATTATATCCATTACCATGTTTAAAATTTTCCCTTTGGGAAGAATTGACATTTATGGTCCTATGATATAGAGGATGTGGTTAGGAATCGAATTTAGGTCTCTCTGCCTCTCCCCTGTACTGTACCAGTTCGAATGGCTTTACCAGCTCAGTCCTCAGAAAGGACTATCCAGGGCAATGCACTTATAAGCAGGTACAAACGAATACTGCAGCCTAAGATCTCCGGACACTGGAAGACTGAGCTGGCAAAGCCCAAATGAACACTATCACAACTTAAAACCGCTAACTACTATGGAAATAAAAATATTTGTTAGTTTCACCCAACATGCCTTTGCTTCCACTTAGTTTCAATAGGAAGTCAAAGTGAACTGCCATCTTAGATTACAAAGAATGCACAAGACTTAATCTGGGGTGCGGCGCTTAACCACAAACAAAAATGTCACATAACCTAATCAATGCACCAAAGGCATTCTTCACAAACCATTCAGTACAAAAGGACTATTTTTAGAGAGAACCATTACAGATAAATATTAAATTTACCAATACCAATTTTTATATATGGGACCTTTAAAATCATTTATGGCTCTCTTCAAAAGACAGGTGATCAGCCTGTGCTGGAGCCCCCCCTTAACGTAAGACGGGAAACAAAACTCCCCATGCGCTCTACTCACTGTGCCTCTTAACCCCCTTCACCCCCCCCCACCCCTGC
>NW_027532842.1:8294955-8386584 GCF_008692635.1 Crocuta crocuta | reverse complement strand
ACACTTGGAACAGAATCACATTCCAACACAACCTAAGAAACACCATTATAAACCAATGAATGTTCAAAGCATAATCAAGTTTAAAATAAATATATTTCAAAATGCATTTCCTTTTCTTAAAAATATTACTTTTCCACTGCACATGTTTACAAGATCTAAGATTGGGTCTGTAAGTCTCACACAGAGCAGGATGGTAATTCTCCACTTTTCCTGAAAAGGCCGAAAAGAAAGCCCCAAACTACTAAAAATATTTACTACAAATATGCCCAAGTCCAGTGATTTAACTAGTAACTCTGAAATTATTTCGAAGACCAGGAGGTGAGATAAAAATAAATATGCTCAGTAGTACAGAATATAAACAAAATCTTTTCCTTCTGAATCCTGAATACTCTATTAAGGTTTGGGTGTTTTCCCAGAAGGTAATGCAGATCTTTATCTATACAGATATGTCTCATGTTTTTATTTAAAATTATTTTATGACTGTGAAATGTCCCCAGTGTCAATCATCCTATGAGTGTAAATGAACTAGCACCATTTCAACAAGCTTCATAAAACACTCTAGCTAAATACCCAAGAACAAATCACACATGGTCAAAACAAAAATGTAATAAAAATATTTAGTGAAAAGACACATTTTTAACTCCCATTTACGGATTTAAAAAATACAAATAAAATTTTATCAACTTGATATTCAGCTTGTAACTGGCTCAATACATAGCCTGATTTACTTCCTAAAATCATATTGTAGCATCTTTTGCAAAATTAAATGCAACTTTATACCTTCATTAGTAATGTTAATAGAGGTAAATATTTAAACAGTATATTCGTCCCTGGGTCTCTTAAAAAAACTGAAAAGTCTTAGTGTAAGTTTAAAATTTTAATATTTATAAATTTAAAAAATTTTACACGTGCTGAATGGTAGCAGTGCTAACATTTTGTGACCATTAAACCACAAACTCACTGCGTGGAGTTTCTTTCTTTGTACAGAGAACCAAATCACAATACCAGTATTTGCAATTTGTCATAATTTTGTGTGGTAAAAGACACCACGCCAGGAAGCCTGGGCTCAGAACACACTTGAGGTCAGATCCCCATCAGGTACATAGTGCGGATACAGTATTTTTATTTTCAGGCCAGGAAAATGAGCTATTAGTACATAGCTGACAGCTCCTAATAGCTAAGAAGACCGAGAAGGAGAAAACTTCTCTCTGCCGGTGAGGAGGCCTGGGATACGTAAGGAGTAAAGCCCCGGTGGATGTGGATGACGATGGTTTGTGTGTCTCCAGAGTGTAACGTGCAAGCTGCGCCTCGCAACCACCACCAAAGCCCTCGTGGGGTGTTTGTCCTTCCGAAGCAGAGAGCACTATGGGCCAGAAACAGCTCACCCGTCCTCTTTAAAACGGAACGGACGGCCGTGATTAAATTTGTGTCTTCGCGTGGACCAAACAGATTCTTTGGCTATGTCATGGGTTCCCAATATAATCAGTCAGGAATATCTCACATTTCTCACATCCAAATTACACATCTAAAGTTCAGCCTGAACCAGGGCACTTCAAATCAATTTGAGCTCAGCCAATATGCTTAATTTGGACATTTGTTAATTTTAGAAAATCAGTTTTTAACTAATTCTTAAATGTAGTGTTTTGCCAAATCAGAGAATACCCACTTACATTTAAAAATAATTTAAAACATTATTACATCCTCAGATCAGCTATGCTGTTTTGTAGAAGAATTTATAGAAAATTATGTTAAAAACTTATATCCAATCAGTTCCTTATTCTCTGGTTTAAAAAAAAAAACCAACACCACCACTAAGAAAGTACTTAGGTCCCTTCTGCCTTTAACAGCTAATATTTTACTCAGGAACCAATTATGATAATTACCCGTCAGAGACCGCTAACTTAGTAAGGTTTAATGACGGCCACTTCTGGTGATAAGTGGCAAACAAGCAGAACTGTAACAGACAAGAGTCTGTCAAGGGTTCAACTGACACTTAATAGTAGGAGACTCCAACCCGAAACCCTTGAAACTGAAAGCCAGTTACCTTCAACACTCGAGGGATTCACACAGATATAAACGGAAACAGGATATATGGTGGTATTAGAAAGACAAAGACTTGACATCTTGGTAAAAGAGAAAGGTTCACTGAAGACATAAGGGGAGTGTTAAATATTGCTGACTGGGGGGAAATTATAGAGATGCTTGGTTTTGAAGTGAAAACTGAAAAAGGCAGTAACCATCATATCTGAACAGAGTAATGTAATGTAATTAGAAACGTGGTTTACAGGGAAGACTAAATTCTTTAAAAAATATTGCAAAGGTTTTTTTGTTGTTGTCGTTCTACATAAGATGTCACACTTTAAACCAGACAAAAAAACTCAATGCAGTGACGTTAACATGCCCCCGTCTTCCAGCAGATCCAGAGACAGCAAGGCAGAAAAGACCCAGCTGGGAAGGACACGGTGAAATCCCACCAAGCAGTTTAGCTACCCAGGCAGCCTCCCACTGAACCCAAAAAACAAACCAGTCCTTTGAACAGTTACAAGAATAGTTATAGGTGCTGTCATATGGATACAAATTGTGTAAGGACCAAGTCCTTAGTGACTGTGCCTTTGGGAAACAAATGGGCAAGGAAAATAAAATAAGAAATAAGTCAAAGAACTGAAAACAAGAAGTTAAAGGATGCTATACACGAACAAAAGAAATTTTATAAAACACAGAATTCTAAAAATCATATCCTTGACAGTGTCCCTTTAACACACAAAAAGGGGGGCACAGATGATGTTTTTGTTTTTATAACTCTTTTAAGAACTTAGTTTTGACAGTAAAAATCAATTTACTAGAATTAAGCCAGTGTTCTTTATATCCACTGGGCCAAGAACATGAAAACAACCCCCCCCCCCAAACTAGAGTCAAAACACATAGCCAAAGACAAAACTGGATGAGTATTCAATCAGGCAAACGTTAACACAAACACCCTGAAAAGAAGTCTTAGCCGCTGCAATTAGAGTGGCGTCCCCATTACCTAGAAAATGGGGGTTGCTGCTTCTTCCAGTTTGCCACTAATCAACGTTAAGGTGACACCAGAAACATTATTTGGTCCAATCTGAAGTCTCACTTTAACTGAAATGGATCTAATGAAATTGCAGTACTATAATAAAATCTGGGCAAATTTATAAAATACATTTCTGTCTGGAAGAAGTTATTAAATACTGACACCTTTTTATCTACCAAGGTATTTCTTTCCTACTCATCTTTATTTATAGTAATAATCTGATTATAGTTTTGTCGTGGCAGACCTACCCACTCGGTTGTGTATTTCAGCGTCCTTTGTCAAAGGGACTATTCTTATCGAACACACAGATACACACTGCTCACAACTCTTAAGAAAGCATGAGGGGGCTGGGAAACACAAAACACCAAGAAAGAATATTGCCACAAGTTAAGGGAAAAAAAGAAGAAACCTAAGAATAAATGCACTTGTTCAAAGTGTTCTTAAAAATACAATATGTGGATTTCATGAAGAGTGATAATTTTTTTTTCCTAGCTGTCTTTTAAGATGTTTTTGCTCCACCTCATTTATTAATCAGCAGTCATCGATTAGGAGTAAAGTTCCTCAAAAAGTTACAGCCTTCGGCTTTGCATTCACTCATGTCTAACATCACATGGCCAGGCTGGCTGTAATTTAGATGCTCCGGTTTTGTTAACTGTTAGTAGCACAGAGTTACACACAGTTCTGCACAGCATCACGTGTGAAGGTGCGTACGCTAGACGCCATGCAGATGTGGAGACTACATTCGAGGGACAGCGGGGCGTGCCGGGGTCAAGGGCAGGGCGGCGGGAGCAGGCCCACCCCCTGGCTGTCACTGTGCTGTGGGCTCTGACCCTGCAGTCTAGAAGTCAGCCTGTCCGCTCCCGCTTCCGCAGCAGGAGCCGGCACGCGGAGCCCAGGAGAGCACGGCAGCAGGTGCCAAACTCCTGATTAGAAAAATCAAACCAGAGGGACCTACACAGGAATTTTTTAGTCTCTTAAATGAACTGTGCATGGCTCCTGTGAAATGAGGAGAACGTCCACTCCAGCGTAATTATTGCCCCAAATGCCCCAACGTATAATAGTCTGTATGAATCAGTAATTCACATCCTTTAAAGTAGTTATTGCTTAAGCAAGCCATTCAGAATAGATTACCAGCCATGGGCTCCATGGCTGAAGAGAAACATACCCAAAGTGTTAGACTACATGTGAATGAGACTTTCACTTCACTCTAAACCCAACATAAATACACGATCAAAAGGGCACCGGGTTCATAGCAGCTAACACCCTGAACCAACTCTGAAGCATCAAGACTTGATTTCTTACTAAAACAAATCTCTTTTTTGTATTTTCTTCTTAAAATTAAGGCAATGAAATGGCTACAGTTCCTAAAGTTCTTTTTATGGAACAAAAACACACACCCATTTTCCTCCTGAAGTTCAGGCATCAGAGTTTGACTAGAGACCTGTACCTCACAAACCTGCAGCACCAGGCTGACGTCACAGCGAACAGAGAGCGAGAGCGTGGGCCTCAAGAGGCCAGCCAACAACACTGCTGTCTCTTCTTCCTGCTGAGTGAGAAACCCAATCATCCCATCAAAGGGAGGAAAAGTCTGAAAGCACAAAACCTCTTAGGAGTTTCCAACGTCTTTTGCATTGATTCAAAACTTCTGGGGTGGCAGAAGGGAGGAGCCTGTCAAAACGAAGAGTCCAAGGCCCAACAAGAAGAAACTCTGACTTGGAGGGTCTACAGTTGGGCCCAGGAATCTACCTTTCCAACCAGCTCCTCGAGTGATGCAGGTGCTCTGTGGGCAACATTCTGAGAAACAATGCTGAGCATATGTCCATCTAATGTATTTAATTTAACAGAAAATCTAAACTTTGGCTAGCCACCGAATGTTCTGATAAAGGGGGAAAGGCACTGAATGTGCATTTCATGGTGCCCATATCTGTTTGCACACATACGGAATTGAAAATCTTAAAATCAACATTTAAAATCTACAAGACAAATATGACAGACTGTGGCTAACGCCCAACAGTGGAAGCTGATTCAAAGGTGACCTCTCCTGTTTCACTGCGTTACGTATCGAACTTTCAGGCTCTCCGAAGTCCAAAATGGCCAAAGAACTGAAGAACAGGACAAGACTCAAGTCAGCTTTTAGCAATTCAGTGCACTTTGCAGAAAGGCTCTAAATTAAGCATAAAGTTTTGTTGTTTATTTTACACAAAGGAGACCACCAACATTTGCCATAAACTCTTCTAAACTCTTCAGGAAGGCCATCTTCTGCTTCCGGTCCAGCGTCGGAGGAGTGCTGCTTGCAGTGAGCTTGTTGAAGGCATCTGCTAATCTCTGGTAAATGACCGCGTCTTGTTGACTTGACAGTAATGTTTCAACCAATTCGGAATATTCAGCCTATCGAAGAGATAAAGTATAGACGTGAGAACACTTAGCTTCCTCAAATGTCACACAAGTAGATCCTATCAGGTACTAGACTGTGGGATTCTGAAAGGCAGGTCTGACAACAGCTTTTTCTTTTACGTTAAAGTGCAACTGTCATACAACATCATACTAGTTTCAGGTGTACAACACAATCACTCCGTATTTGAATACATGGTGAAACGATCACAACAGCTCTTTCTAATGATTAAGATTTACTGAAAGTTCACTCTATTCCAGGTACTGCTCTGGTCACTGACATCAGTAACTCACTGTTAATAACAATCCTATGAACGGCAGTACAAAAAGTTACATTCCTGATTCACACATGGAAATACATATAGTGAAATTAACTAACATGACTAAGATCACACTTAAAAAAGTTTATTTACTTACTTTGAGAAAATAAGTGTGGGGGGGGAGGGAGGGGGGGAGAGAGAGAGAAAGAGAGAGAGAGAATCCCAAACAGGCCCCACACTCCGCGCAGAACCCAACACGGGGCTTGATCCTATGACTGTGACATCATGACCTAAGCCAAACGCAAGAGTCAAACACTTAACCGACTGAGCCGCCCGGGCACCCCAAGATCGCTGCGCTTAAGCAAGATCCAGGCTGTTGGCTCCAGAAGCCAAGGGATTACCCGCCTTGTATTGTCTCTCTTCTGGTTTCAACTGCATTCTTCATATGTATTTGACATTTTACGCACAGCCTAAGTCTGCAACCTGACTTTCAGGGGTTCCCCAGGGTTCCCCCAGGCGCCCTGCCAGCAAAGTTCTGAGAACGGCACACCTGCACGAAGGCGGGCAGGAGCTGCCTGGGAGGAGGCGGCCTACCGCGGGAGGGGGTGTGTCAGTCCTCTCTCCAGGCGACAGTGAACACTTTGAATGTGCAAGTGCGGCTCCGAACCAGCACTGGACCCAGCGGCTCTGGGAGAAAGGGCAGAAGGGGCCTGATAACAACAGGAAGGGGTGGGGTGCGTGAGGAGTGCTTCCATCTTTAATGCCCTCTATAATACAGCCCTGTACAGAAGAGAGGGTGTGGGGTTAAGGGACCTTCAATAGAAACAGCTTTCTAAGATAAGCTCTCCTGGGTGGGGGAGCTGGTCTGACGCTCCTTTTCATTAGCTTCTTGGGATATCATAACAGACAAAAGGGTGCAATGAGATGTTAATTACATTTGGAAAAGGAGAGCAAGGCATAGGATGCCATCTCAGACCCACAAGGACCCACAAGCGGGAGCCAGGGCGGCCGCCTGAAACACCCATCCAAGGGACAGACCTGCTCACAGACTCAACACCATTTCCCTATTCAAACCTAAAGCCTGCACTCTTTTTTACAATGTGTAAATATGTTTGTTTGTTTGTTTGTTTTTTAAAGGCATCTGGAATGCAATGGCTTATACACACGGGGACAAGAAGTCCATCTTCCCAGTGAGCAACGAAGTAAAATGACTGAAAAAGGCCACAGACCAGAGAATGGGCATCATCTGCAGAGAGGACACAGGGACCAGCAGGTCCCAGACTACCTTCAGCTTGGAGGGGACATGGTATAGAAGGTCTACAGTAAGGGAGTCTTTAAGGAGTGTGAAAGGCCTCAAAACCCTATCTTTATTTAAGAAGGTAAATAAAATCAAGCCCTGAGTGCCACTAAGAGCAAATGCGATGGACTCTATATGCTTTAAGGGGGAAAAGAAAGTCAAAGCTTTTAACAAAAAAGTCGATCACTGAGTCACACTGAGGTGTGTGCATGTGCCTGTGGGTGGGGGTGTGGAGATCAAACAATGGGAAAGGGGTGCTGGGAGACAGGGCAGCTGACAAGCTAATGTGGGTCTTCTCATACACTTGACGGGCGCCTACTCCACTGGAAGAGGGAAGGGACAGGTGAGCTAGCGTAACTTTTCCTCCATTACATTAACCCCAAACAGCAAGTGAGTGCTTCAGAGTCTTTAAAGGCTCAACAAAATAAGACGAAACAACACAGACCTTTCCACAGTGCAATATGAAGTCATACACTTCCCATACGGTGGCAGGAAGTAACACCCTGTCGACTTCCACGCCTTCTCAAGGCAGATCCTCTGGTCCCGGTCTTACTCCTCTGTCTCCCTCACAAAACCGCAGCTTCCTCAAGGACAGAAACTATGCCTCTACTACTCCCTCACGGTGACTCCTGGTTCCAAGCACACTTGTTTACAAGGACAAGCTCCAGGGCAGTGACCGGGGCAAAGGAGGGTCCGTAACAGTGGAGAAGGGAAAGCACGTGCTTACTCACTGGCAAACAGCTTGTCAAAAGAGCTAACGCGGAGGTGAAGAACTACGCCCTCACTGAAACAACAGAAGCGCTGAGTCACAGGCTCTTTGAGAACTGGGAGTATCGAAGGCCCACCACCTGCCCCAACAGTGTCCCGGCTGGGGGTGGGGGCGGAGTGGAGAGACAGACCCGTGTCTGGTACCTGATGCAAGCACACCAACGTGTAGAAAGCTTCCCCGGCCGCAGTGGTCATCTCTGTGTTGTGCTTTTGCAAAACCAGCATATCAAAAACCAGCTGAAAGGACATAATACAAAACCTCTAAACAAAAATATATGATGATCCTACAGTCTCCCAGCCTGTCCCTATTCCAAAAAGACAAAGAGTTGGTAGGTGTTCTTATTAATTAAATAAATCTGCAAATGAAAGAAAACAGCTCTTTAAACACCCAAGGATTTTAATAACAGACGTTGATCCTTGCTGTGACATGTGAAATCATCAAATGACCAGACTGTCTGTTACAGGTGCCATCAATTTTCAAGAACACACAAATGGAGAACAAGGTGTCCAGGGAATCGGACTCCAGAAAGCACAATGCACAGAAAGTGATTCTTCCCTGCCCTATGAATACATGCACATCTCCTCATTCGAACAAAGATTCACAGGTGCTGACTGGACCCCGGCAGGTGTTTCAGGACAGGCCACCCAAACATCTTACCTTGAGAAAGTGCCGTGTTGCTAGAAAAAGGGGTGACTCCGTGTCTCGCGCTTTGGCGCACTGTTCAGCTAATGGCGTCAATGCCTCCAGGCAGAGCTGGCAAACCTCCGAACTCATTCTGATCGGGAAGGTCAAGGAACAAACCAGGTATATTTAACTTATAAAAGATTAAAAAATTACAGATATCATCAAATTCTAGGAAGGACTACAGAGAGGTGAGCAATTAGCGTGCAACATGTCTTTATGGCGTTACGAGTTAGGTGACAGAAGGTTTCCGGCGTTTCTGAGAGGACGTCAGACTGTAGACTCCTGGTGTGTTTCCGACCACGAGCACACAACTGATAAAAAGCCTTACTTCTCTCTACTACCAGGCAGCTGAGAGCAGAGACTCGGCAACAGCAGAGACTTTAGTAATCAGGGCTCTTAACGAAAGAGTGACTTTGGGACCACCAGGCACCAAATGCCTTTGGGATTAATCTGTGAAAGGAGGACACGATAAGGCAAACTAACAAGAGAAACGCAGAATTAGGGCAGTTTAAAATTAAACACAAAGGAAAATTTAAAAATACAAATTTTTAAAACTTCTTCGGGGAAGATCCCCCCACGAGTGACGATGTTCACTTAAAGGATATGATGTCATGCCTAGTTCCAGAGAGCACATCAGACTTTTGAAAAGGTCTTCAGGGAGCTGTGGTATCTTCTCAGGAAAAATCTCACAGATAAATGTGATTAATTTGTAGTACTGATTACAAAGTGTTGGAAACTGAAAAAGAAATATTAAATATTTAGATGTTTAATGATATATAACTTCTATTTTCATTAATGCAATAAAACAAAGTAATAACCAACAAACTTGTAAACATAATGATTTCTTTTAAAACAATCAAGATATAGAAAACAAGACCTAATTAAATGTAAAAATGAGTTACAGAAAGGAAATATTTTAGTAATATGAAAATAATATACAGTAGAAGCAATTATCTTCTGGACAGTTAATAAAAGCTACAGCCAATTCCAGATAGTCCTGTTTACCTTGAAAAAGTAGACAAAGCAGCCAAATTTCAAATTATTAAATGACCTGTAATTAAAACCCTTTTACACATGTGTTTGATTTCCAGCATGATAGAAAAATACAGGAAGGTAATACAGACTAAGATTATGCATGGAATAGAGTATTCACTTCTTCACACTTCCAAAAGTTGGTTGGAGAGTCCTGGAAAACTGAAGTAAAAAGTAGGCAATCTCCAGTTTAGACCCTCTTAAGAAAATACATGCCTAAATGTTTAATGGTTTATTTCATGAGAAAACCCCCTCAAAATCAAACACCCTAAAAGCAAAGCAACATCCAGAGCTTCCTAAACTTGCCCCTCCTGCTTGTGGCCACATGACCAGAGGCCATCACGATCATCTCCCAAAGACACTTGTCAAGGAGAGAAGCACGCGGTCCCACCCCAGCCTGCAGGGATCGGACAGCACCTCCTACTCCGAAATGCAACCTCTAACCACTTCTCAGCCTCTATTTTCTTCCTTCCCAAGACCGACCTCTCCTTCCCTCTCCCACTCTGCTTATTCGTGTTCCACACACATGTGCACGCAGCTCCCTCTTCTTCCCACCATCACCCCCTCTGGGACTCTCCCCTTGTGCGGTACTTAGAGACAGCAGGGCAGCCCCGTCGCTACCACACTCGCAATACTGACTGAAGACACCAAGACACGACATCGTCAGGATGCACACAAATTTAAAAACTGTTAGTCTTGGTTTCTTACCATCCCATTTCTACATGGGGTTGCTGGAAAATGCCTTCTGCGGCTCAGTCCTTAAAATCTGAGAATGATGTTCAAAAGCATGAGTGGAACACACCTAAACACGTAACTTAATTTGCTTAATGACAAATGATGAGGGAATCAAAACTGCTAACAGTAGAAGTCAGTTTCTAAAAGAACCAGATTTCTTTCTGTCACTAATTATCAGTGAACACAGGACTGTGGGGCAGGATTACATGAGGGCACAAACCATGTACTGAGCTGCATGCGTGAGTGTGAAGGACACAAGGTGGGAACCTGTGCTCTTGATTTTCCTGGGTACTTAGCAGACGAGCAGGTACTTATACCCCTTAATTAGGCCAGGGGCATGTTCTTGTCTAAAACATCCCTGAACTCCAAGCACACAGTTTGGATTTTCACATTCACTGTCCTCAATTACCTTCAAAAGGTCCTGGGACATCAGGGGCAGGATGAGGTTCACGCCATAGAGAACAACGTCGGCTGCGGACACAGACCTGCTTGCCGCTTGCCCCGGCTCGTGTCCTCTGAACACCTCATCTAGTAAAACACAAAGGTAGTCTTCGAAGTGCAACGTCAATATACTTACAGAGTTGCCTGTATTCTACCTTTGTGAGAAAGTAACGAAAGATTAAAACCTCTAAGCCAAAATGTATCTGAGTGGACATCTGGTCAGTCTTGCCTTGGATCATTCTTTTGTATTTCACTTTTCAGGGTGTTGATGCAGTATTCTGTGTTTACGTTATTATTCTACAATGATAAAAAACTAATGCTTCCTGTTTGGAAAAGCAAAATCTATTCTACTGACAACAGAAGCTATACTGTGGGTTAAATAATTTCCACAGTAATATCTATATTCTCTCTTAGGTGAAATTTTTCTGCGCTGAAGAGAAATAGGGGAAAACAGAAATTAAAATGTTACAGAAAATACTAGTTAAAAAATAACCACCAATATTCAAAAGGCTTATTAATCCTTTATAAATTCTTAATCCATAAAAATGCATCTAAGTTTAGAATCCTAAGACCTAAATAGGTAAGTGAGCAAAATCCACAAACATCTATCAAACCCAAAGCCCCATGAAAAACAGTTCATTGCAATCATTAGTGAAGCAATGAAAATTTTTAATGAATACTTGAAAAAAAATTTTTTTTCAATGTTTCTTTTTGAGAGACAGAGACAAAGAGTGAGTGTGGAGGGACAGAGGAAGAGAGGGACACAGAATCTGAAGCAGGCTCCCGGCTCCAAGCTGTCAGCACAGAGCCCGAGGCGGGGCTCAAACCCACAAACCGTGAGATCATGACCTGAGCCCAAGTCGGATGCTTAACCGACTGTGCCACCCAGGCGCCCCTTTAATGAATACTTCTGATTCATTGAATTAAAAATGACTTTTAAATGGTAACATTTACATGTTTTTAAGTTTACTTATTTTGAGAGAGAGGAGACCATGTGCGACTGCACATCAGCTGAGAGAAGGAGAGAACCCCAATCCGCACACACCGGGAGAGGAGGCCTATGTGGGGATCTATCTCAGAAAGGTGAGAGTTGGGCGCTTAACTGACTGAACAACCCAGGAGCCTCCCCGCACTGTTATTTATTTATTTCTATCTTCCTTTGCTTTAAAAAAAGACAATTAAAACAAAGTTTAAAACCAACACACTACAGCTTACCTGTATCACTAAAATCTATGAATTCTTTTGACAGAAGGTTAGTGAGAAGTTCCATAATGAGAAGCAGGTCCTGGTACTGCTCTTCCTCTGCTGTAACATCTATTCTCTGCCGCCCTAAGTTATTCTTAGAATATACTTGCAGCAAAGTAAGGCAGGCTTCATAGAGGTTCATAGCTTTGGACTGCAAGAGAACGTGCAGAAGTCATACTTAGTTGGGAAAAAAATATAAACCCTAAAAGAAATTGAAAATTATAATCTAATAAATTTACTCTGGATCCCAAAGGTAGTTAAAATACAACTACGCTTATTTTAAACTATCACAAAACACTAAGAAAAATGAGACCTCATACATTAAAGACTGCAGTTATATTTTAAAAATTAGCAGTTTTCTAACAAAATTTGACAGCCAGTTTTTTGTTCATTTGATAATACATACTAGAGACATAATAAGATTTTGGCAACACAACTGTTTTACTTGCTGTTTACCTTTGTGTATAACATTTATTAAGACTTAAAACCATTTAACTTGCAAAAGCACAGACTACCAAACCACGGTCTTAAATATCAGAATGGCGATGGCCAGCTCTCTCAGTCATGCACCTGTGACTACGTCTGCAACATTTATAAAACCATCTTACTTTCGAGCAAGGGCCTTTCATCTAACAACAACAACAAAATTACAACTCAGAAACCCACCTGAAATGATTTAAAACAAGAGTTAGGCTAATCTACACACAAATACAAATATATTCCTTTAAGGCAGTTTAAAAACAGCTTTCTAAGTAATTTCTAAATAAAAAGTGCACCTGTGCTTACTGATTATAAAAGAAGTTAGCGTGTCCAAATTATCCATTTGATTTATAAAGCAAAGATACAAAGTGTCATTTAAAATTTTAAGCCTCAAGATTTTCAACAGAAACTGGTTAAATTTTTCTATGATTTGTCTTACCGAACATTCCACATTTGAATGACTTTGACTGAGTAAAATACTGTAATCTCAAAGGAATTACTGATTTTACTAACAGTTTTAGGGCAGAATTGACTTTCCTTCAATAAACCTTCCTCTGGGTTTTGAGTTCTTTTATTTTTATTTTAATTTTTTATGTTTTATTTTTGAGAGAGAGAGACAGCACAAGCAGGGGAGAGGCCAAGAGAGAGGGAGACACAGGATCTGAAACAGGCTCCAGGCTCTGAGCTGTCAGCACAGAGCCCGATGCAGGGCTCGAACCCACGAACCGCAAGATCATGACCTGAGCCTAAGTCGGACGCTTAACCGACTGAGCCACCCTGGCGCCCCTGGATTTTGAGCTCTTTTGAAAAGTTCTGAAGTTTTTTTGAAAACTCCTTTGGAGGTTTATTATTTTATTTCAGACAATAGTCATTAAATTTAAAACAAAGTATCTGTTATTTTGTTAATCCTAACGAGAAAAAATTAGCAATTGCTTACCTCTCCAAGATAGCATATCTGTTTATGTGCAACTTCAACAAAAACTTCTATTATGAGATTGACAGTCTCTGGGGTATTTTTGTAAACTTCCATCAGTCCAATGCAATTGGTAAGGAAGTCCATCAAAAAATTAAAAAGAATCGCCACGTTGTCAATCTGCGTGGCCTCCGCAATGCCGCACAGGGCTTCCAGTGTGGCTGTGATTTCCTGCTTCACCTCCTCTTGCTGACACATCTGCTGGAAGTTTTCTTGATTTATCACTCTTAAGAATCGCTGCTGAAGGGGCTGAAGAACCTGCCAAAACAAAGCACAAATTTTCTAAAAGTTTGATTCACATGCTTCATTTACATCAACTTTACTTCCTCAACTTGGATAAAGATTTACTTTCTAGAGCATTTCTAAAAGCACTGAAAACAATGATCTGCACCACATGTAATACTCCCTGTTTTGAGGGGAGTCATAACTTCTAACCCACATACACAACTAGCACACAGGACACTAGTATTAGGGAAATGGGAATCAAAACCACAAGGTGACATCACCTCATGCCTTTTAAAATGACCACCATCAAAAGAACAAGAGATAAATACTAGCAAGGATGTGGAGAAAAGGGGACTCCCGTGCACTGTTGGTGGGGACTGTACACTGGTGCAGCCACTATGGAAAACAGTAAGGAGGACCCCTCAGAAAACTAAAAACAGATTTACCGTATGACCCAGTAATCCCACTTCTGGGAATATATCCAAAGGAAACGAAGACAGTAACTTGATTAGATATCTGCACCCCATGTTCATGGAAGCATTATTTACAATGGCCAAGACATGGAAACAGTAATTCAGGTTCCAGAAACCACAAATCACAGAACACTGAGTGTCCGTCAGTGGATGAATGAGCAAGCTGTGGTTCACATGCAATGGTATACTTAGCCACACAAAAGAGGAAATCCTACCATTTGTGACAACATGGATGAACCCTGAGGGTACACATTAAATAAGTCTGACAAAGAAAGACAAATACCATATGATCTTACTTATATGAGGAATTTTCATACACTAAAATAATAAAATAAAATAACAAAACAAACAAAAAATCCCGACTTTCAGAAAAAGATCCGTAGTTACTAGAGGTGAGGATGGGGAGGGGGGATAAGGGGGCTTTGAACTTGAATAAGACAAGGAAGTACCAGGAGTACAATGCAAACGTGAGGACGACAGGTAACTCTGCGGTCTGACGAATAGGAAAACTGTTAACAGAGTAGATCCTCACAGTTCTCATCACAAGAAAAAAAAAGTTCTTTTGTTGCTTCTTTTTATTGTATCTATGTGAGATCCGGGATGTTGATGAAAGTTCTTGCAGGAATCACTTTATAACATACGTAAGTCTAACCACTGTGCTGTACACCTTTTAAACCTGCACAGGGATGTATGTCAATTATCTCAATAAAAGTGGAAAAGGTATTATTTATGGAAATGCAACTCAGCACATGCTATCCTCTCACTTCCTGAAGTAATTCAGGTTCCAAAAACCACAAATCACAGAACATGACTTAGTCAATCAATTCCATTCACAGAATTCTGTCACTATCACCATCTCTTTCCAGCTGATTAACCGCACCACCCCCCACCTCCAAAAGATGAAATTTAAGTCTCCAAAGGGTCAGAGTGTAAATATAAACTTTGCAGAATATGTCAACTCTGGCCCAACGATCCAGTTACATTTGCAATGTAGTACAGAAGCAGCCACAGATAAAATGTAAACAATTGAGCATGACTGTGTTTCAATAAAACTTTACTTAGAAAGAGAGACAGAAAGGGCGCCTGGGTGGCTTAGTCGGTTGAGTGTCCGACTTTCGCTTAGGTCATGATCTCGCGGTTGGTGGGTTCGAGCCCCGCGTCAGGCTCTGTGCTGACTGCCAGCTCAGAGCCTGGAGCCTGTTTCAGTCTGTGACTCCCTCTCTCTCTGACCCTCCCCTGCTCACGCTGTCTCTCTTTCTCTCTCCTAAAAATAAATAAAACATTTAAAAAAACAAAAACAAAAAAACAAAAGAAACCAACCCTACCAACACCAGGATCTTGGACTTCTGGTCTACACAACTCAAGACAATAAATTTCTGCTCTTTGTGCCACTACGTTTGTGGCATTTTGTTACCGCAGCCCGAGCCCTAGTGGTTAATATGCACCTCTTTGTTCAAGACAAGGGGGTATTTCATGGATTCTTCAGACTCGCATTTGAGTTGTGGGCAAAAATGTGCCCAAACTACAGAACGTTTGACAGAGTCCTCACAGATGCAGATATGGACAAATTATGAGATAGTATTTGTAAAATAAAAAGCTTCAACCTATTCCATTACGGGGGGGAAAATATCAGGAAAGGGACAGCTGAAATCACAGAGTATTTTATGCCACCACACAAGGTAAAACATTAGAAGGTCACTCAAAATAAAGGAAACTATTACCTCTGTCCAATACTGCTGTTTGGTTTCCGTGTCCATATGTGCAAAACCACCCAAGACAAGAGCCTTCATCAGTGTCCTCTGTACAGGACTTGACAAGAAATTCAGAGGTGGGCTTCGACTTGCAAACTGCTTAGCTAAGTTCCACCAGTTTTCACACTGAATCACTAAGTTTGCTCTATAGGCAGAAATAACAAAACATAAGATGTATTACATATATACCAAGTAAACAAAAATGGAAGGGGGGCACCTGGGTGGCTCAGTCGGTTAAGTGTCCGACTTCGGCTCAGGTCATGATCTCACAATTCGTGGGTTCGAGCCCCGCGTCAGGCTCTGTGCTGACAGCTTAGTGCCTGGAGCCTGCTTCCGATTCTTTGTCTCCCTCTCTCTCTGACCCTCCCCTGCTCACACTCTCTGTCTCTCTCTCTCAGAAATAAATAAAACATTAAAAAAAATTAAAACAAACAAACAGACATGGAAGGTAATTGAATTTAATTAGTTTTTCAAGTACAGTATATAGTAAACTGGTATAGACTTTGGAGTCACACAAGTTTGTGTTCAAATCCCGTTAGTTGTTTGACAATGTAAAATCTATTTACTCTCTCTGATTTAGTTTCCAGATTTGTAAAACAGGGTAACAATGTTAATAACAGCCTTAACTCTCATGGCTGATATGGATACTATAATTAAATAGTTACAATAAAATTAAATACTATATATGAAATGATTGAAACAGTACCTAGTAAATTACACAAACTCAATAAATAAGAGCCAATACTAAGAGTAATAACAATGACATTCCTATGTAGTAAGAAAAATGTTTAGGGGCACCTGGGTGGCTCAGTCGGTTAAGTGTCCAACTTCAGCTCAGGTCATGATCTCACGGTTCGTGAGTTCAAGCGCCGCACTGGGCTCTGTGCTAGAGCTTAGTGCCTGGAGCTGCTTCAGATCCTGTGTCTTCCTCTCTCCCTCTCTCTGCCCCTCCCCAATTTGTGGTCAGTCTGTCTCTCTCTCAAAAATAACATTAAAAAAAAAAAAAGGAAAGAAGAAAAACATTTCCAGAGTTTGTTATAGAAAACACTAAAACTCTTAATTTGCAAAATTATTAAATTATCAAGTTTTTCTCATCTTTATTTTTATTTTTTTAAGTTTATTTATTTGACAGAGAGAGAGAGAGAGAGAGAGAGAGAGAGAGAGAGAGAATCCTAAGCAGGATCTGTGCTATCAGCATGGAGCCTAATGTGGGATCTGAACTCGTGAGTCACAAATCATGATTTGACCTGAGCCGAAATCAAGAGTCAGACGCGTAAGCAACTGAGGCACCCAAGTGCCCCAAGTTTTTCTCATCTTTAAAACAGAATAAAAGGATATCTGAAAAAACACGTATGTTTCTTACACGACTCTTTGATGCCAAATCCTTAAATAGTCAATGCAATCCTCAGTTGTACCAAGGGAAAGCTCTATTTGAATTTATAGGAGTAGTATGATATTGGCTGTTTGTGTTTTTGTTTTTTTAAGTACACTGGTCTAAAATTCAGGGTCTATTTGTACCTTAGGAGCATGTACTTGTTTGCCACTTGAAAGACCACACACACACACACACACACACACACACACACACACACACACAGTCAGCCTCCTATAATTGGCTTACCTTTCTCTTCTTTCCACCAAAGTGACAAGGAGCTGCACAGTGTCATTTGCAAGGTCCTGCTCACTACTCCACACTGAGAGGTTACTGATGACCTTTTGTAAGAGGTAGCCAATAATCCACTGAGAGCCTTCCGTGTCTGCTCCAAATGCTGTACTGAACGGCAGACTTATCTTAAAAGAGAAAACAAAATTGTTAAGGTCAGAAAGATCAGCTTAAAAAGAGAGGCACAGAAAAATCAAACCAAAATTAGCATCTAAATCTGAAGTACTGCTTACTTCACGTCAATTTTATAAATGCGTTCATTTCTGTAAGTCCGAAAGAAGACCTCCTCAACCACTAACATCTTCCAGTGTGCATTAACTTTACTCTCTTTAACACCCTAACATGATATTTACACCAAATATGAAGAACATAAATGAATCCATTCCCACTAGCAATGTGTAAATTAATATGGTTAAAATAAGCTGAATCAAATGATATGCTTGCTCTAAGGAGAGTTATTAAAATCGTACACCATTAATACAGTTCTCGCCAATGTGGAAGATGTTAAGCTCTTAGTTACATTTTGAGGAGACAATCGCCAAGAAAATTATTCTCATTTCCACAACTGTCATCGGCATAAAACCAAAGTCTGTTTTATATTCTGACCTGATCATATAGTTTCTCATCCACCAGGAGGTAAGTCTTTGCCCAGCGTTTTAGAAACCACACAATGTCTTTGCCCATCTGAGGGCTTAGTAGGTGAGTGAGATCTGCTCTTATTGCTCGAGATTCAACTTCTGAAACTCTCAGAACGGCAGATAATAGCCTGTAGGTATAAAAGAGAAGTCATTTATTCTTTCGTTTATTTCACTAATATTACTTTTTTCTTAAAAGTCCTTTTTGTTTCATTTTTTCAACTCTCTGAATTTAGGCCAGCCTATAACTTGGAATTTTCCTCAGCAGGATGGTAGACGAATGCCCCATTTTACTGCTGACCTATCAGGAAGCAGGAAACAAGACTAAGTGTCCCGGATGGAGACACCCTTCTGTGGAAGTCTCAGCACTATTATCTAAAGAGATTTTTCACATTCAAAATGGAGAACTATATACAATTAAAAGTTCAGAGTAACGGCTACATTCTTCAGCACTCCATCACTACTTAACTCTGTGCTTAGCACTGTTTATTTTTATACGTTTGTCATTTTATGGTGGATGATCTGGTAACTGACTTATCTAGAAATGCTCTGAATATTAAATCTTGCCTCTAAATCATACAGTCCTGTATACTTCCTAACTTGATTCTTAATGGTATTCTAAAATGAAATCTTGCTAAAAAACTTATCTATGTAAGCATACGTACTGTCCTCTCCTACACTACATAATTCATATGGCTGTGTGCTGTTAATAACAGAGCATGATATGCAGGCAAGTTAAGAAGTCTTGTTCTGGGGGCAGAAGTAGGAGAGAACAGACTCAGAAGTGATACATTTAACTTGACTTTAGCTAAAAGGCAAAGCAGCAAAGGATGGAATCCAAAGAATCCATTTGAACATAATTTTATAGATATCCTGCCAAGACAGGGATTCTAACCACCTGAAGTCTGGCTCCTGCTACTTCTCCTTACTGTTCTCAAGACGACTTGAGATAATTTCCTTGTAATGAAATCTTACATTTCAGTTCTTTGTCCACTAGATCTCTAACCTACTAGATAATGTTTATCACTCTGTCCTTTTGAGAAATAATTTCTTCCCTTGACCCATACAAGACATTGTTAAGTTTCTGCCCCCAGAACATCTTTTTTCCCTTTATAATACATACTCCTTACACTACCAGTGCTCAAATTTTCAAAAATTATTTTAGGGTGGACATGAACAAAAACCCCAGGACCTCACATTACATTTAAGTTAATGTATCAGATTTTTCCGGTAAGAATAGTTTTAAATGATATAATTTGCAGCCTAACAGAATCTGAATTAAATAATTACAGTAACTTTCTAAATTTATGCATAGGAATATAATTATCACGGTTTTGATACCCACCATCATCCATTTGAAAAATAAGTTTTTCTTTAACAGTTGGGAACTTAATACATTCTTTGTCTCCTTAAATTTTTATTTCATTTCCCCACAGATTATCTTACATTTTTATACTCATGTTATTGACCACATCACATACTTCTCTGAAACAAATATGTGTAGTTACTGAAATGTAATTTTTAAAAAAATTCCCAGTGACCCTGACTTTGCTTTAAAATGTCTTTTGGATTGAGTTATCTACTGTTGCAATACTTATGAGTACACAATTGAGTGAAGTATAACACAAACTTAAATTATTAAACATAGGGGCGCCTGGGAGGCTCAGTTGGTTAAGCGTCCGACTTCAGCTCAGGTCATGATCTCGCAGTTCGGGAGTTTGAGCCCTGCGTCAGGCTCTATGCTGACAGCTCAGAGCCTGGAGCCTGCTTCGGATTCTGTGTCTCCCTCTCTCTCTCTGCCCCTCCCTCGCTCGCGATCTGTCTCTCTCTCACACAAAAAAATAAACATTAAAAAAGGTTAAAAAAATTCTTACACATAAAAGTAAAATTTTATGCATTTGTGAATGAGGTTAATGTAGCAGGATTTTGTTTTTCCAAATTAGTTCATGCATCTGTGAAAAAATATTACTAATTAACAAATTATTAAAAAACATTAGCAGCCATTAAAAACATGTATATATATTACTTATTCCCAGAATAAGACAGAGCTGAGCATAATTTGATTTGATTCCTTTTTCATTTTTATAGAAACAGAGAGAGCTTATTCACATAAATGGAAAAAGCATTTTTTAAATAGCAGGGTTCCTCAATTATTCGAACTTCTTCCTAGTTTTATGCAAAAAATCTCAAAGATCTACCATCAAAAATTACTTGTAATTATCAATATTAACTGACAACCTGATTTCTTCAATGTCCTTTAATGCAAAGGGCTAAACACCTCCTGACTTGTAAAATCAGTGGTTATCCATTACTCAGTCATTCACGCCCAACACCACGCTATTTGGCCCTGGCCCTGTATCTGGCCCTCTGCGCGCTCTGATACACCCGTCTGCCCATCTCGTTAGGTCTCAGAATGAGGGAGCGTTTCAGCCTTGCTTTCGTACAGCAGGGGCAAGGTAAAGAAGAGTAGCCCAGGAAGGCCCGTGTGGGCTCCCGGAGCGCGCCCCCGTCCCTCCCCTGCCCATCCGTCAGGCACTCTCTCTCGGGGCTACCTGACGGAGCCTCTCACATCCACCTGCCTCTTTCCGCTGATGAAAACGCTTCCTGACCCTCCTGGTCACCCTTTAGACCATCTTCCACGGAAGGATCCTGCCGCCTCGGGTTGACCAGTTCACTGCCCTGCCTCCCGTCCTCCTCACCAGTTTCACTCCTACCTCCTTGGCCCAACCCAGCGCCATCCCCCTCCTCCATGTCCTCACACCCCTCCCCCTCCCCGTTCACTCGCGTGCAGGCCCTGCCTCAGCGCCCTTCGCGGCCTGGTGCACTCTTGACCTTTTGCTGTATCTCCTCCTCCCTCAACTATGTGTCCAAATGCCGCGTCTCACAAAGCACCCCTGGGTCCTTCCCTGCCGCCGGGCTGGGCAAACCCGGGCGAGCCTCTATCACTCTGAGCAGACTCCTACTGGATCCTCAGATCCTGGAATAGAGGGAGGGGAGTTGAAGAAACAACTCAAAGCATTTTTTTAATTAAAGTGTAGTTGACACACAAGGTTACATTCAAAACCTTTTTTAATTGTTGGTATTTCCAATTTCTAATGCAACTTTAATTTCTTAAGTATGCTATCTAAACAAACATGCTTTGGGGCGCCTGGGTGGCTTAGTCGGTTAAGCGTCCGACTTTCGCTTAGGTCATGATCTCGCGGTTCGTGGGTTCGAGCCCCGCGTCGGGCTCTGTGCTGACAGCCAGCTCAGAGCCTGGAGCCTGTTTCAGAGTCTGTCACTCCCTCTCTCTCTCTGACCCTCCCCTGCTCACGCTGTCTCTCTCTCTCTCTCCTAGAAATAAATAAAAAAACATTAAAAAAAAAAAACATGCTTTATATTTCAAACAGCACTCACAGTCTCCCATACTGTACAAATCAATCTTGAATTACCTTTGCACTTCATAAACCAAAAGTCTGCAGAATGTGTCTAACAGAGCTTTTTAGTTTCTCACAACATCGACTATTATCACTCTGATTTAGACCGCTATCATCTTTCCCTTGGATTACTACAATTAGCCTCTTAACTGGTCTCCCTGCTTCCATTTTTGTCCCTCATAGTTTACCCTCAGTGCAGCAGAGTAACCTTCTTCCACATTAAGTGCTGCTCAAAACCTTACAACGGCATCCTACTTCATTCAGAGCAAAGGCTAAAGACTTTATCTGATATCCCTCTATTTTCCCTTCTATCTTCACCTCCTGACAAAATTCCACCTTACTCTGCTCAACCCACAATGGCAGTTCTTACTATTGCCTGAATATGCCAGATGTGCCCCAGGACCTTTGCACTACCTGTTCACTCTCCTGGAATGCTCTTCCCCAGGCCTTCATGGCCTCCCTTACCAACCTCAAGTCTTTGCCGACAAGTCCCCTTCTAAATAAAGCCTATACTGATTACACCATTTAAAATTATACACAATCCCAGGAATCTGTACTACTAATTCCCCTCACCCTCTTATCCAGAGTGCGTACAGTCTTCTAACATACTATTATTTTCTTCCTTCCTTCTTTTTCTCTCTCTCTCATTCATTCATTCATTCATTCATCCATTCATCTTTCCCCCACGAGGAGCTTTAAAAGGGGATGATTTTTGTCGTCATCCCAAATGCCTAGAACAGTACCTGGTATTCAATTAATTACTTGTCATAAGATAAATTCTTCAAGAAATGTTAACTCTTTTAGTCAAACAAGGAATGTTTCTCTCATACACCTTTCAATTTCACATTAATTCTTTGGACTTACAAAAAAAAAAAAAAAAAGGCGATTTTTTGTTATCCAAACCGCACCTCAACCCTCCATAGTCTGTGCTCTCAGATACAAAAATATTTTGCTCCCACATTGATACCTGAGACTGGCAAAAATTGAAAAAGCACTGAAAATACAAGGAAAGCATTCCTGATGGTACTGCCCAGGCAAGAAATATGACAAAAAATATAATATGACAGCACCCTGAAATGAATTGCTTTTGAAATTAGCATTCACCATGAATCAAACCAAAGCAAAGGCAATGATTTTCACAAGCAATTAACCTACTGCCTGTAGTAATCCCAAAAAAGAGATAAAACTTCTCCAAAAATAGAGCACTGATCTTTTACTTCAAACAAGAAAATAAACAATAAAGGAAATAAATTCCTGAACATTTGATAGTTCATTTTTAAAAAATTCTATTTTCTACTGCACAGGTATAAACGATATCCATGTATTTTTGAATTAAATTAAAGTGATGAAGGGGACAGCACCCTGCTTGAGTTATTGATTCTGCAACTGACAAAAACCAATGTTATCTCCTTATTGGTGTATCTGCCGGCAACCTCACTTTAAAGATATTGAGATTTCAGATGTTGTTTTTAAATTCACTTTTAGGAGGATATTTGGTCTAGGTGTATCCTTCCTTAATTTCACCGTGAACAATTAATGGAAATTTTGCCACTACTCCTAGGAAGATCAAAGTGACTTCTCATTTGAGGTACACTACTATCTTCTAACTTTACCTGACAGGACACTCAAGCTTCACATGTTCAGAACAAATACTTCAATTTTGTAAGGTACGAATCACAGTTTTCCTTCAGAAAGCCGCTGACATGTAGCTTTAGCTCGTGAACAACAGACACTTGCTAGCATTCACCGGGTGCCTGGGAGTGTCACAGGCTGTGTTTCGCTCGTCAGGGCGCCTGTGCCGCAGCAGCGCTGCACTCTGACGGTCAGGGACGCGGCCCTCCCGAGCTACCCTGTACTCAGAATAATGTCACCTGTGTCTTCCTCAGTGCGGGATATAGCTGTCAATTCTCACCGGAGGGGCACTGCTCAAAACATGCCGAGTACTTGCCATCCTTGTGTATTTCAAGGCTTCTCCAAGTTTTATTTCCTTTCATGTGTCAGATTTACAACGTGGCTAACACAGGAGTCACCTACCCATCAACTCAGAATTTATAAAACAGTATAAATTACAAGAGCACAGCTATAGAGTTCATATTACCTAATCACAGAATCTGTTCTGTTGTACCCTGGGATGGAAGAAGCCTTTTCTCCTGGAGATCCCAAAATTTGAAGTGTTGTATTAATGTCAACTTCAGATGAATGCTTAATGGAATATTCCATTATTTCTGGAGGTATTAGCGGAGTCTCTCCCTGAGTATCATCAGCTAAGAGGTAGCCTTCAGTTTAAAAAAAATTAAAAATGAACACTTAACAAATCTACATTTATCAAATTGCACTATAAATGTTCTCAGTTTTATCTGATTTATATACATATTAACTTGATGTAAAAGTAAATTATAAATGTTACTGTTAATTTCAAGTTTGATGAGTAGAAACTATTACTCAGATAATTAACTCTCAAAATACAAAGGACATATGTTTTATTCACCAATTTTATAATTCATACTGACATGTAGGCTTTTTAATCTACTACCTTTTAATAATTTTTAGTACTATATTCTGTAAACTTAATAGGAATTCTATTATCTATATCAAAAAATCAATATTTGGGAATGCCTTTTCCAAAATTAAGATTTTTTTCCCTTGATTATTAAAAACACAGAAACACTGATAGTATGGTTATAAAAGAAGACCCTACAAGTCAGACTGCCTAGATTTGCATTCTGGCTCCAAAAATTAATAGCAGTGTGACCATGGGCTACTTTCGTAAAACTCTCTTTCAGCGCCTTCATTCATAAGATGAGGACAATAATAATAATGAAACCTGATAACAGTACTAAGTGGGCTGCAATGAACGCCACATAAGGTATTCGGTATGCAATAGGCATTAAATATACATGTTAGACAATATTTTTTAAAAATGCATCCATAGCTCTGTGATACACAGCATCTGTACTCAAAGTTCATCCAACACTATGTATGGAACTTATTTTAACATATGAAGCTTCTTCTAACATCTAAGAACTTTAAACTGCTCAGTTGTGGCAATTACATTTTACAAAGAAATAAACAACCAACCTGTAACTAAAATAAGCCAGTGAATATCTTCATAGAGATCATCAAGCATCTTGCTGTCTCTGGTGCTTGAGCCAGGTGAGGCAAGTAACTGCTGCTGCTGGCGCTGTAACTGACCATGGAGCCTGGTGACTCTTTCTTCTAATAAACTAAAAAGGGGGGAAAACCCAAAGTTTCATAAAGTTCACTAAACAAAAGCTAGAACAAATCATATACATAATTTCCATTTATTAGACAACATAAATTAAGATGTTAGCACAGAAGCACATATATGAAGATATTTATTGTAGTACACAACTGTTCTCAGAGCAGTTTAGGAACTGTGATTTATTCTTTATGACACAGAATTAAAACATTGCTTTACAAACAATCAAGTTTACAACAGGCATTTGAAAACTGGTTATTCCACGTTTTTATTGATACGGGTCAAACCATTCTCATACCACGTTTCCACAACTCTGCCATCTATGCTGTAGGGCCTGGGCCTGGGCTCCATGTGCACAAGCCAAGGAATGCAACCATGAGCATGTTTCTGTCCACTTGTTCCATGTGCTGGGGCACAGGGTGGGGGTGTTAAAGTCTGTAAACACTTAAAGTGCTCTCCAGGGAATTGTGAATAGAGAACATTTGCTCCATGGGGTTTCTTTGGACTGTGTGTACCTTGTCAGAAGAGGTATACAGTGCTCTGCAGCAATTCTTCCTAGCATTCCTACACTGGCTAGTTGATCTGAAAACTGGTCTCGATCATCCTCTTGAAGTTCGCTTATTTCTTCTTCCTCGCGAGAGGCCACACCATTGGCAGTCTATTGTCAATGAAAGAAATAAAGAGTGAGGAGCTGCACTCCTTTGTTGAAGAAATCCCGCACGTCTGTTGCACCGTGACACAGCTTTAGCACTGCTCCCGAGGAGAGCTGGGCAGAGCCAACCCAGCGGTCCAGGCCCGCTATCTAACTGCGCTGACCGTGCTAGTTGTTCCAAAAGGGGGGGGAGGGGTACAGAAGACAAAGAAACAGAAGGTATCGCCCTACAGTGCATGTATGTAAACACAGCAAACTGCACTCACAAGCCACCTCCCACCCCAGAGAATTTAACTTCTGTCACTGAAAAGATTGGACGTCTTGAAGATTCACGATCCTTTATGTACAAGAAGTCATTTATATCACTCGGCCACTAGGAAGACCAGGCGGGTCACTGAACTGAAGAGTACCGGGGTAACTACAAGCAGCACCCCACCAGTATGAACTCACTTAGACAACAGGGTTACTTTTGGTCTCTAATGCTCTCAGCACATCTTCTCATGATGCTCCTCCTAAATTTCTAGGGTTACACAATATGTAATAGGATAAAAGGTGAAACAGAGCTGTGATGAAATACATTTGTACTGACGGTCCAGCTTGAAACTCACCAAATTCCTCGTGCCGTCTGGAGCAGCGAGGTGGCACTGGATATAGGAGTTGAAAACTTGAACTGCATGTTGGGTAAAAAAGCCTTTATGGAAATGTTTGTCATCTTGAACCAAAGTCAGCCAGGACTCCAGCAACTTGTCATACGCCTCCATGTACACCATGTCGTCTTTGTCAAGCTGAGAGAAAACAACACTCATAAAGCAAATGGCTACAGAAATAAGATGGGAATTATAACAAGAGTTACAGTTATACAGATAAATCATTTCCTGAGTTATTCCTTCAGCAAAGGTTCCCAGTTATTCCATAATCTAGCTGAGAGCATTCTAAAATTAATCAAACACTGCAGTAAAAATGTGTAGGCTTTTTATTATACCTTCTAAAATCTTCCTAACTTAATCTAGATAATTCTTAAGCAAACAAAAATTAATGTTTACCTTTTTAGAAAACTAGCTGTTCAGTTCTTTGTGAAACATGTATTTTTCAAATAAAAATCATATTAACATTTCTCTGTAGTCAAGAGAACTATTAGAATAAAAATACTAAATGTGTACTTACTATACACTTTTAAATGATTTTAGAAAAAGTGAAGAATGATGAAAATAGACTGGCCTCATCAGCATATTTAAGAATATGTAGAGAGAACTTCATAGGCGTTAAATCCTTATTAAATTACCTTAGGACATTCTTTTCATTTCACCCTTCATTCTTACGTAAATTTTCCACAAAAATGACTTAAAAATTTTTTAAAAATTAATATTTACTTATATTTGAGAGAGACAGACACACAAACACATGAGCAGGGGAGGGGCAGGGAGAGCTGGAGACAGAATCTGAAGCAGGCTCTAGGCTGTCAGCACAGAGCCCGACCCAGGACTTGAACTCATGAACCGTGAGATCAGGACCTGAACCAAAGTCCAACACTTAACCAACTGGGCTTCCCAGGCGCCCCTATATGGTGATATGCTTAGGAGTAAAATAGGGAGTCCTAATACAATTGTTACTTAACACCTGGAGGGCGTAGGTGATACAGGAGGAAAAAGGAGTAAATGCAAATACTGGAAAGGAAAGTAAAAAAAAAAAAAGACAATTATTTCCAGATGACGTTCAGAAAAAGAAATTCAAAGAAATTAAACTTAGAGGGGCGCCTGGGTGGCTTAGTCGGTTAAGCGTCCGACTTTCACTTAGGTCATGATCTCGCGGCTCGTGGGTTCAAGCCCCGTGTCGGGCTCTGTGCTGACAGCTCAGAGCCTGGAGCCTATTTCAGAGTCTGTATCTCCCTCTCTCTCTCACCCTCCCCTGCTACGCTGTCTCTCTCTCTCTCTCTCTCTTAGAAATAAATAAAAATATTAAAAAAAAAAGAAAGAAAGAAATTAAACTTAGAACTATTAGAATAGTTATTTGGTAAGGTGGTCAGATATAAAGAAAATAAACCCATTGTGACATTTCTTTTATACCAACAATAGTCATGTTAAAATTGGGAGAAAAGATCTCACTCCATAGGGAAAAAAACTGTAGGAACAAATTATAGGGCACTTCAAACAGAAATTTAAGAAGTCAAATTTACTGTTGAATCCAGTAAGCTTATAGCCTGCATCTCTCAATTGCGGTTTTTCTCTAATCTTCAGTTACCACTCTTATTTCTGTCTTTTGCAAGTTTTAAAAGATTACTTCATTTTAAATGCCACCAGAAATATTCTACGAAACAAAGAAGGTAATGAAAACATAAAATAATCTCAAATATAGTTTCAACTGCTATGCTCATTACCCTTCCTCTTTCCTCTGGAACACAGCCACTGCTAAAGCCTGATTCATTCATGGAAGAGCAGCTGTGAAGAATGGCCTAATGTACAACAAGACACCATTTGAAGGGTTAACTGAAGATGAAACTGACTTAAGAATGTCTATTTAACAGCAGAGTCACATGGTGACTTACATATAAGGATGTTTGGGATCGCCTGGGTGGCTCAGTCAGTTAAGCGTCCAACTCTTAATTTTGGCTCAGGTCATGATTTCGCGGTTCATGGGTTTGAGTCCCACATCTGGCACCAACTTATAGCAGGGAGTCTGTTTGGGGCTCTCTCGTGCTCTCTCTCTCTCTGCCCCTCCCCCACTCTCTAGGCACGTGTGTGCTCGCTCGCTCTCTCTCTCAAAAATAAACTTAAAAATGTTTGCTGCAGTGTTACTTAAATCCATGCCAATAAACTTATGAACCATTTCCCTAATCATGATTTTTAACACTAATCAATAACATGAAATAGTGGTCATAATAATATAAATAAAAAGTAATGATTTTGTTTTTATGTAACAAGTTGAACTTCTATGCCTTAACATTTGGAAAAAATACATTAAAATTTTGGAAAAAATACATTAAAACATTAATAGTAACAAGTTTCAGAAAGTGAAACTATAATTGATTTGGTTTAATTCTCATTACTTGCTTTCCCCCCAAAATTTTTAAAAGCAATTATTGAATATTAAATGTCCATAATGGGGAGGTGGTTTATAAACCTATGTGTGAGTAAAGAGATGCCAAGAAAGTGATAAGTAAAATAGGTTTTATGAAGAATTTTAATTTTATACTCTGTTTGAATTACTTTTACCAATTAGCATATTCCATTTTTACATTAAAATTGTATTCTGAAATGGTATTAGTTAACAAATTTAAAATTATAAATGTGAAGAAAGAAGTAGAAGTAAAAACTTTAAAATGGACACATTCCTAGAAAAAAATGTGACTTGGTATATGGACCAAGGAGAAAAAGAAAACTTGGATACTCCCACAACTACTCATTTAAAATTTTTAGTTGGTTTATGTAAAAGAAAACACCAGGCTCAGCAGAATTACAGGTGAGATCTACTAAATTAGAAGAAAACAAAACAATCAACATTATACAAACTAGTCCAGAGAAGAGAAAAACAGAAAGCACTGGAGAGTGATCGGTGGAGCTGTTATGATTCTGACAACAAACAAATCCAACTGTTCATAAAAGGCCATGATATGTGATCATCTAGTTCGATTCAACTCAGAAATGCAAGGGTAATTTTACTATTAGAAACAACTTAGTTCATTAACAGATTAAGCAGAAATGCATTTAATAATATTCAATACTCATTCCTGTTTTACAAAAGCCTATTAGCAATTCTGATAAAGGATAGCTCAAAAACCTAGAGCAAATATTATTCCTAATGATGAACCAGAAAAGATATCTTCTATAACCACTTGTATCTACACTGTACAAGAAGAAAAAGAAATGTATTATACTAGAAGAGAAAGAAATACAAATTGTGAAGTCTGAAAAGCAAAATTTTCATTATTCACAGATGATACAATTGTCCAGAGAAGACTGAAAAGACGAATTATTAGAACCAGTAAGAATTTAGAAAGGTCAGTAGATAGATATCAGATCAATATATAAACACCAACTCTATTTCTCTATGCCAGCAGCAATCAGAAAAATGAGTTTTAAAAAAGATACTATTCACAACAGTAATAAAAATATAAGGTACTAAAAAAGCTTTTATTTTACTTTAAGACAGTGAATTATATTTAAATCAGTATAGAGATACCACATTTATGGATAGAATATAAGAGAGATATCCATTCTTCACTAAAGATTCCCCATAATCCTTACCACAATCCAACTTGAGAAATCCACAAATTTTATATGGAAGAATAAAAAGTCAAATACATCCAAGACTCTTCTGAAGAACTGGCAGGCAGTGGGGGTGTGGGTGGAGGTATGTCCTATCACATGTGTAGATATCCCCTTAGGTGCATAAATAGAAAACTGACCAATGGAAGTGATTAGAGAGCTCAGGAAACATCCACTCTTATGTGAAAACTGGACATGTGACAGCAGTAGTTGTGTACCTTTGAGATATGAAGGGCTGTTAAATAAATGTTGCTGGCAGCAAAAGAAACCAGCAACAAAGTGAAAAGACCTCACCTTACACCTGTTAGAATGGCCATCATAAAAAGGGCAAGAGATAATAAATGATGGCATGGGGGTGGGGCACCTGAGTGGCTCAGGTGGCTGAACGTTCAACTACTCTTGGTTTTGGCTCAGGTCGTGATCTCACAGTTCGTGGGATCAAGCCCCACCTCAAGCTCCACGCTGACCGCAGAGAGCCTGCTTGGGATTCTCTCTCTCTCTGCCTCTCCCACACACACTCTCTCTCTCAAAATAGATGGATAAGCTCTCTTTAAAAAAGATTTAAAAATTAATAAATGATATAAATAATGACATGGATTAGGAGAAAAGGGAACTTTTATGCACTGCTGGTGGGATCATAAATTGATACAGCCACTATGGAAAACAGTATACAGAATCCTCAAAAAATTAACAGAATTACCATATGATCCAGCAATTCTACTTCTGGGAATATATCCAAAGGAAATACAAACTCAAAATGATAATCTGCAACTCCATGTTAATAGCACCATTATTTACAACAGACAAGACATGGAAACAACCTAAGTGTCCATCGACAGATGAATAAAGAAATTATGGTATAGATACACAATGGAATATTTTCCAGCCACCTAAAAAAAATGAGGAAAATCTGTCATTTGTGACAACATGGATGGACCTTGAAGGTATTATGCCAAGTAAAATAAGTCAGAGAAAGATGAATACTACAATGATCTCACTTAAATGTAGAACACAAAAAACACAAAACAAAAAATAACAAAACCCCACCAAACTCAGAAAAATACATCAGATTTGTGGTTAGCAGATGTGGGGAGGCGCTGAGGTGGGATAGGGGAGGGTGTGAATGGTTAGAGGAAGGTACTCAAAAGGTACAAACTTTCAGTTATAAGATAAATAAGTACTGCAGAGGTTATGTACAACATGATGACTACAGTTAACATTGCTGTGTGATATACAGGAAAGTTATTTGAGTAGATCCTAAGAGTTCTCATCACAAGGAGAAAATTGTCTTTTTATTGTACCTATATGAGATGATGGGTATTAACTAATAAACCTATTGTGGCAATCATTTCACAGATGTGTAAATCAAACCATCATGCTCTACACTTTAAACTTACAGGGGAATGTATGTCAATTATTTCTCAATAAAACTGGGGCAAATCTGTTATCCATGAGAAAAAAAAGGAACCTGGATCCCTATTTGATACCATATTAAAAATTAACTTCTAAGATGGTAAAGTCATGAAAGGCAAACTTTTAAAACATTTAGAAGAAAACAAAGGAAGGGTAGGTGTCTGAAACAAGGAACTAATGAGGCAAATCATTCTGTTAAGTAATCTCTACGCCCATGGAGCTCAAACTTACTACCCTGAGGTCAAGAGCCACACACTCTACTGACTGAGCCAGCCAGACACCCCTAATAAGACAAATGTCAGTAAGTCCAATTACACTAAGATGAAGAACATTTGTTCCTCAAAAGATACCATAATGTCTAAATACAATATGGTGTCCAGGATTAGATCCTAGAACAGAAAAATGACAGGAAGAAAACTGATGAAATCCAAATAAAGCCTGTAAGTTTAGTTAATAACAATGCATCCAATGTTAATTTCTTAGTTTTGACAAATGTACCACGATAATATAACATGATAATGATAGAGGAAACTACATAAAAAGAACTGTCTTAGCAATTTTTTGTAAATCTAAAATTATTCCAAGTTAGTAATAAGAAAAAAGATACCATAAAGGGAAAAGAAGAGCCACAAAACCAGGAAGATAGATCTGCAACAAGTAACTGAGAAAATAATTAGTGTACAGAATATATAAAAAATTTCCACAAAGAAGTAAGAAAGGGGTGCCTGGGTAGCTCAGTCGGTTAAGCATCTGACTTCGGCTCAGGTCATAGTCTCACACTTTGTAAGTTTGAGCCTCACATCAGGCTCTGTGCTGACAGTTCAGAGTCTGGAGCCTGCTTTAGATTCCGTGTTTCTCTTTCTCTCTTAAAAATAAACATTAAAAACAAACAAACAAACAAACAAAAGCAGTAAAAAAAAAAAAAAGAGAGAAACAACCTGATAGGGAAATGGGCAATGGACTGAACAAGCATTTCATAAGACTAACCATGGAAAAGATCTATATATTTCAATGTTAGATGTTCAACATTATCAGCACCTGGGAAAGCAAATTAAGACCATATCATATACTACTTACAAGTTTGGCAAAACTATGATGGTGAAGACAATGGATCAATGAGAACTCACACACACCACTGCTGAACATGCAGTTGGTCCCATCAGTTCAGCAATCAATTTGAAACTGTCTTGTAAGAGTGAACATTTATAAATCCTAGCATCCAAAAATTCCACTTCTAGGCTTAGACCCTAGAAAAACTCTCACAAAACCGGCACCCTCCTACACTGTTGGTGGGAATGTAAACTGGTGCAGCCCCTCTGGAAAACAGTGTGGAAGTTCCTCAAAAAATGAACAATAGAACTCCCCTATGACCCAGCAACAGCACTGCTAGGAATTGACTCAAGGGATCCAGGAGTGCTGATGCATAGGGGCACATGGACCCCAATGTTCATAGCAGCACTCTCTACAATAGCCAAAACATGGAAAGAGCCTAAGTGGATCAAGAAGATGTGGTTTATCTCNAGATGGGCATGGAGGAGGGCACTTGTGGGGATGAGCACTGGGTGTTATATGGAAACCAACTTGACAATAAACTATTTGTAAAAAAAAAAAAAGAAGAAGAAAAACTCTCACGAATACATACTAGGAAAACATGTGGAAGAATGTTTACTGCAATGCTGTTTGTAATGGTAAAAAAGGAAACTCAAAAGTTCACTCACAGCAGAATGGAGAAAAACTGTTGTAACATTCACACAATGATACATCTTATACATAGAAATGAGCAAAAATCTTTTTAAAAAATTTTTTAATATTTATCTATTTTTAAGAGAGAGACAGAGCGTGAGTGGGGAAGGAGCAGAGAGGGTGCGGGGAAACACAGAATCCCAAGCAGACTCCAGCCTCTGAGATGTCAGCACAGAGCCCAACCTGGGGCTCGAACCCATAAACAGCAAGACCATGACTTAAGCCGAAGCTGGACACACAACCGATAAGCCACCCAGGCGCCCCCCAAAATTTTAAAGCAAGAGAATGACAACATTGAGAACAGTGGACGCTTCTCTTGCAGGGGTGGAAGAAGGGAGCAGCTGGGGTCACGGGATTAGCCTGAGTGTGGTGGCACCATCAATGCGGTCCTGGTAACGTTCTTGGGATGGGTCATGGGTTCACTCATGATGATTTCATAATGTTTCAGAACATCATGTCTTAGTTTTTGTCTGTATCAAATATGACATAATAAAATTATCTACAGTGGTTTGAAGACTAAAAAAAAGATTTAGGAAATGAACAAAGACAGCTACGATGGCCATGCAGAGTGCTCAATGTGTTATTAGCAGCAGGAAAAAAGGGTAGTTTTACGCCTTCAACAAAAATATGCTGAATGCTGAGAGCCCAGCATTGGAATACAGAGATGAATAAAATAGTTTCTTCCCAAAGAAACATCTGTGGCCTGTTTATATACTTAACAAAGCACGTGCTTTGCAGACATCATTTGTTAAGTCTTAACAGTTTATCTTGCCAAAATAAACAGACTGGTAACACATCTTAAGAGGAACTTATGGAACAGCATCCTCTGACCTCTAGGATCTCAAAAGGAAGAAGTGGGACATTTTCTAAAAACTATCTTAGTTGTTCTTTAGTACATACATAATGCATGTTATCATAGTATAATTATTCATACGTAAAAAGTAAAAATAAAATGTGAAAGCCACCTTTTAAGCCTTTTTATTATTGAAAGAGCAATAATCCCTCCTATAAACCCAGAAGATCACAGACTGGTAAGAGCCCCTATTCACTGGATGGTGATTTAAAATAAGAACTAAAAACTTCTAGAGCCTTCTGGTTCCTTTTGGACATCAATACAAGTAGCTCATCAGGCAAAGTGTGAGAAATTTGGTTGATGACAATTGGCAACTAAACCTTTCAGTCTAATCACGGAGAGCGGAACCCTAACCGAGGGCTTCTTCATGCATGATGCCTTGGCCCTGCTCCACGGCACTCTGGCCAGCACCCAGCAGCCAAGCCAGAGCACGTGCACAGCGATGACGAAGGAGCCCAAGCTAGACACCGTGTGCTCATGGCCTAAGCATCGTCAGGCCCGCTGCCAGAACGGCTTTGGAAAGGGGCTTAGAGCTTATGAGACTACTTGACCCCACTTTACTCTAGTTGGGACTGGAGGGTGGAGAAGGGAATCAAACTATGATAACAGCACTTACATTTCAACGCCCATTATTTAACTGAGAAGTGTATAGAGGAGTGAATCCGCAGCCCTTCAGCCACAGAAAAACATCTGCTTTTGTGTCTGGTAACTATGTGAATATAAAAAAACAGTGGTTACGTTTATTTATGAAAATGTTACCAAATGAGGCTTTCTAAAAATATATGTGAACCTGCTCCCCCTTTTTGACACTGAGTTTCAGAAATTAAAGTCTAACATGATTATTTGATTCCAACTATATGACGTGCTGGAAAAGGCAAAACTTTGGAGACAGGAAAAGATCCGTGGTTTCTAGGGACGGGGAAGGAGGGATGAACAGGTGGAGCACGAGGGACTTTTAGGGCCACGAGACCATTCTGCATGATTCTGTCATAGTGAATACATGTTGTTACACATTTCTCAAAACCCACAAACACGTAACAGCAGGAGGGAGCTCTAAATTATGGACTTTGGGGGGTAAGGATGTGTCAGTCCTGGTTCATCAGCTGTAACGAATGTTTCCCACAGAGGTGGGGGGTTGTGTGCATTTGTAGGGGCGGGGGAATGGTGTGCATTTGTAGGGGTGGGGTGTGGGAATTCCGTATTTTCGTTCAATTTTGCTGTGAATCTAAAACTGTCCTAAAAAATAATGTAAGTGTGTATACCTAATACGAGGTATTATAAACATACATAAGATAAATCTTGTATTGAAAATACATCTCAAGCTACAGTGGTTCTAAATTTTACTGTTACGTTGACTGCAACCAAGTCCAAACCTACTCCTAACTACAGCAGGGCTATGGTCACTACTGGGCAGCTGGTATGACCCATCCCACTATACTAGACCTTTTTTCTACAAACAACAAATAACAAACATGAGAACTCCAAATCTTTTCCATGAAATTGAAAAGCTCTTTCTTTGATCATCAGTATTTTCTTCATATGTAAACATAATTACATGAGTTAATAAAAAAAGCAGCATATGATTCAGACATTAAAGATCCAGTAAGATGGGTATGGACAATTCACTCTCACACAGAAAATTCCATTTCTAAGGAATAATCTTTAAGAAGTTCCTTAGCGTTCTATAACTCTGCATTCCATATTTCCAGCCTGAGGCTGCTGCTACTGTAATTACTCTTTCAAGGACTTGGGAGTGAAAACAAATTCAACAATCCAAGATTAAAAGTGGCCAGGAAAAAAGTGCCAGCAACACTGACCAGGAAGCTCACTAGCAGTGTTTGTGTGCAAACATGATGGAAAAAAAAAGAAAAACCATTTTGCAGAAATAACTAATGTGACAAAACTGTGTCTTCAATGAAAGAAAGGGGCAAGAAAACTCCAGATAAATGTAAAGGTTAAAAAAGGGTCCTATCGGGGCGCCTGGGTGGCTCAGTCGGCTAAGCGTCCGACTTCGGCTCAGGTCATGATCTCACAATTCGTGGGTTCAAGCCCCGCGTCGGGCTCTGTGCTGACAGCTCAGAGCCTGGAGCCTGTTTCAGATTCTGTGTCTTCCTCTCTCTGTGCCCCTCCCCTGCTCACGCTGTCTCTCTCTCTCTCAGAAATAAATGTTAAAAAAATTTTTAAGGAAAAAAAGGGTCCTATTAATGTACCATTTTTTAATCTGGATGGTTGGTATACAGTTGTTCATTATTCTTTACAACTTTTGTACACATATGAATGTTTTTATTTTATATGAATGAAATATTTCACAGTAAGTTTAAAATATACAGGCATTGGTACATTGTTGGCACAGGCAAGTTCAGTGACAGATCAAATAATATATGGAGTGTACAGTGTAAAACATTAATAAGAAAAAACAAACAAAAGATGAAAGACTGAAAGAACTGTATTAGTTTATGCTGTTATTCATCTGCTCTAAGTAGATTCTTTTCCTGGGGTCGTATTATTTAAGGCAATATTGAAAAGAATTATAGAAATGTCACAAATGAAACTTCACGAACTCTATTAAAAATTAGGAATTCTTTGAATGTTAAATGTAAAAGGAATTAATTCAGTCTGGTTTTTTTCCTAGCCAGTCGTGAAGGCACAGAATTAATTTAACTTCAGAACACCTATGCGGCTGACAGTACTCCTGGCTTCCAGCGTCCCTCAAGAGAAACTGATTTGGTGGACAAGAACTGCAGCTGTTAGAAGGACCCTATAGATAGATCACTTAAAAAAAATCTGCCCCCACAAAACCACCAAGAGTCCAAGCTGCAATTTTCTACGGCTCCACCACTGATGAACCTACCAGAGGCTGCACTTAAGACTTCCTACTGACAAAAGAAACCAAGAAACTGGAGTGTAGAGTTCAAGTCAGAGTTCAATTTCACTAAATTGATTCAAATGATGTACTAGTATTATAAATATCTGATGAAACAACTGATGTGATATGAACAATTACTGCGTTAGAATTTTGATTTTTAAGGCAATTATCCATCTCTATAGTCATTCTCACGTCTTCAGTCCAGCAACAGACAGTGACTTGATTTCTGGGGTGCAATGAAAAAATTCTTGGCCTCAGAAAGCCTCAAGTAAGAATAGGAAATTTTAACAGCCAACAGAACAATGTGGCTGAAGACTGGAATCACTCTTTCTGAGCACAGACTTTTAGTTTGCTTGCCAGTCAAGTAGCTGTCATAAATAACAGTCCTCACACAGGCTAAAGCCACCCAGCAAGGACATACTTCATGAAATGCACATTAGTATCAAGAATTTCTCCTTCCACGTATATATGTTTTTTCTTGCTAGAGCCACATAATCACCACCAGAGACACAGATTTCAAAAAAAGGAGACAATCTATATATATTCCTAAATAAGTATAGCTCTGAAAAAATATTCTCACAATAAGACGAAAGTGTATATGCAGACTCTGTTTCCTATTGTGGGAAAAAACCCCTTCACTTTAGAGAAAAGTAAACAATACACAAAATTAAAAGTATGAAGAAGAGTAATATTAAAACTATTGGCTTGCACAAAACAACAAAACTCAAAAACTCGTCTTACTTGGGAAGATCAGTGCTCACAATACAGGTTCTGAGTAATAATAAATGCTATTATTGTAAAGGCTCATTTTTATCGCTACTCTCCCACATTTTATTGTGCATACTGTACAGGCACTCTCTACTGTTGACCTACCCTATAGAACATTAGAAGAAATTATTATCCTACCTAAGATCAACATGGCCAAAAAAGGTTAAGCAGTACTGTCTCCTTCCAAAGTTCATGATCTTTCTTTCCGAATCACTGACTCTCAAAGCAGTTCTTTTTCGTCTCTATTTTTCTGGTTTTACTTAAAAGATCATTTACTATGTATTTTTCCATCTGAAGTCACCAACTGTGTATTCGGTACCAGTACGACAATCACTGGGCACCCAAGGAAACAAAGATGATGGGGCCTGTGTCCCAGAACTTCCACTCTGGTCTGGCGAGATCTGGCCGTGTACTTTGGTACTGGCTGCGCATTCCCCAGCCGCCCCTCCCCCAGCACACACAAGACAGAATGAAAACCGCAGGAGGCTGAGATGACATTTAGGAGGATTTGTCCAGTCTCCTGGGAGCTGGGCCCCTGGTGCAGGGGCCTCCCTTTTAGCCCTGGGCTTCACCAAACCTCGCCCACCTGGCTACTCGGAGCAATACAAAGCTTTAGACAAATCTTTCCCCGTTGCCTTTTCAAGGACATAACCAATTCTTTTGAAACCATTTTTAAATGTCAGAGCAGAGCAATGAAAAGAAGTTAATAAAACAAAGGAAAAGAACACTTTTCTTCAGTGAAACCTGTTAGGTATATGTAACCACAGCGCACCTTCTTGTGAAACACGCACAATACACATCTATTCTGAAAGAGAACCCAGACCTGCTGCTTTCTAAAATGTCTCGGCCGGCCGTGACAGAATATTGGTTTTCCAAGCTGCCAGTCCCTGGTAGAAATAAATCTACACTTAAAATCTGCAAAACAAGAATGTTATCTATCTTCTGGGAATTCTTCTATAAAATGTTCAGAAACCTCCTTATTAATCCACAAACAGAAGCTAAAATATAGCTATGTTGCTAAATACGTGATCAACATACTGTTCGATCTGCCGGGTTTGGAAGAGACAACAAACCAAGGACAGAAAAGCACAATGAGACCATGTTAAATGAAACCTGATTTGATTCAGAATTTGTGACAACTGGAGAGGGTTTTGAATAAAGCGTAAATATTTAAAACTGACCTAGATTTCCATGCTTTGAACATAATTTTCCCCGAGAAATTCAAATCTGACGTGCGATGCCTTTCAACTTCTATTCCTTTACTACCTACATTTTTTTCCAACACACGAATATCTGCCTGACCTGGTTCCTTTCCTCAGCAAACCACCGAAGTGTCCAACTACGTAAATCACTCCCGAGTTCTCTATCTTCTGAACACCTTAAAGGGATACGAAAACGCACACAGACGTTGCCACACCCCCACAAGACACAGGATTTAACATGAAATTCTAACAGATATTGACAAATATTCTTTTTACTCTTACAGTCTTCGAAAAAAATTCACATACTGGTTCATAAAAAGAAAAATTAGTTTCAACAATTTAAGAACCACTATGGAGGAAAAAAATCAATTATTTCCCATGAGTAATGTAGTTATTCACCGTTAACTGTTACAAACACAGCTGTGTTGTCAAGGAGTTTTAGTACATGTTTCCTAAATTAAGTTTTATATCTGGAAAATATACATTTGAAAACTTGTACCAAAAACATCTTTAGTACTGTTACTGGTCTTAATTTAATGAAAATTAAGTTCTACCAAGATACACTATTAAACCAAAAAAATTAAAAGACCACAGCCTAATCAAAACCAGCATGGTTACAATTATATAAACCAAATTATACCTACATAGTTTCCAGATAAGTCCAAAATCTTTAAATTCTCAAAAATATAAAATTATAATCACAACCACATGATAGCAGCGTCCTTGAAAGCTTTCACTGTTAAAATGGGATTTCAACATAATCCTTAATACAAACATTTCATTCCAGTTCCTATACTCAGATACTAAATTATCTCAAAGTTAAAATCTTGACACCAAGAAATTTAATATACAAAAGTGATTTTAATCCACAAAAATTTTAAAGTGAGATTTCTAAACACAGATTACCAAATATTTTTCACATATAAACAAAAATGCAATTTTAACAGTAGCTAACATTTGCTTAATTACTTTTCATGAGAAACGTGGCAGAGGCATCGCAAATTTCCTTGTAAAAAACAGATACGATTTATTTTAGAATAGTCACTCACCACTTCTTCCAGTGCAGCACTTCGCCCAAAAGAACAAGTGAGGTGTGTGAGGCAGTTAACAAAGGACGAGAAAAGTTCATTTGGAATGGCAGTTAAAACATTTCGAGGGAACACAGTTATCAGGTTGCTGATAATGCTGGAGATCCCCACAGCTTCAGAATCTTCTATTTCAATTCTAGAAATCGAGTAATGAGTATTACTAAGTGGTCGAAGAAAAGTCCCAAGAACTCATTCCCAAACATGCAGATATTATCACCTATTCGCTTTTGAAGGCATGTCTCTGGGTATTAATTTCAAATTCCCATATAACTACACTTTAAAATATAAACAGGGAAGATCACCAGTTTCTTTTTCTCCTCTACTGTTAAACAAAGAAAAAACTGAAAGCTCTTTTTCTAGTTACAAAGGGCAAGTATACCTACCCATTGATAGTATTCAGTAATCCCTCAATGAAGTGTGCTAGATAATCAACTTGTGAGCCTTCATCGGGGAAGATGGGTCCATGAAGAGAAGCTAACTGGGCAAGGCACTGAAGAGAATCTTGTGCCATATCTGAATCTTCTCTGATTTTTCGATGTACCTGTTAGAAAGAATTACTAATCCATAAAAATAAATTCTTCTTTTGTAAGGGTCACGTGTCTATCATGCCGAATGAGGTAAGAGAAAAATTCTCTGTAGCAGTTATTTCTAGAAAATTAATTCCTGAACTTCACTAAATTTGAAAATTGTCCCTCAGTCCACTTTGCATTACAGGCCATGATTTTTTAAACATATCAAGTAATTCTTAACTGAGGGCTACCTACATTTTGAAAATTGAACTGTCTCCAGGATGTTATGACAAAGAGAGAGACAGATGCCAGCCAGTCAGACATACTGCTTCTTCTAAAAACAGCAACGACGACAGTCATCTGTATTATGCTAACTATGCCTCGCTACAGCTTCTTGCTAAAGTTAGCAGACAAGTTCAATCAAGAGTATATAGATGCTGCTTTAGTAGAAGTAAACAGTTGTACGCTTAGAAAATCAATTTACCTTTCAATCCCCAGATACTCATTCAACTAGTACATAAGCACATTCTTTCATTAACTCTGAGATTGCCCACAATTTGTCTGAATCACATTCTATCCTATACACACTGCTATTAACAAGGGCTAAATTTTTTAAAATTTTGTTTAAATTATATATAAGTCCACTTTAAACCTCATCTAGGTTTTATATCAATGATGCAGCACTAATGTGAAACACCTGGTACACAGTATTCTGTATAAAGGAAATGAATTACTGCTCCCTAATTTTACAGTGTTACTAATATTCTCAGATTTTTAAGATGTTTCATTTCTTTAATCAGATATAATGAAACATAATTAAGGAAAATACACTTAGTAAAGAAATTGCAGGGGCGTCTGGATGGCTCAGTCGGTTGAGTGGCCGACTCTGGTATTGGTTCAGGTCATGATCTCAGACCCTGAGACAGAGCCCGGGCTCTGTGCAGACAGCACAGAACCTGCTTGGGATTCTCTCTCTCTCCCTCTCTCTGTGCCCCTCCCTCGCTCGTGGGCAAATTTAAAAGAAAAAAACATATATAGGTAAATTTTTATCTCAATCCACCAACCACATTTATGGCAGCCATTTTCTACTTTCCACAAGCATTTGACTTCTCCAGCCCTTCTGATCCTACACAAATTTCTTTGCTTTCTGAATGTGTCACAAAATTTTAAACATTTGTGCTCTACTTGTTTCAAGTTATGTTCACTTCGACCCTGCAAACCATTTATAAATTACTTGCAGTTGGAATATTTCTTGTAAATATTCACAGGTATACGTTTGGTACACGGTACACCACGAACAGGTAATAAATCCTTATTCACTGACTGATTTCATTAATCTTTAAACCTTGAGCTTCTTAAGGCTCTAAGAAATTTAAAATACTAGGGGCGCCTGGGTGGCTTAGTCGGTTAAGCGTCCGACTTTCGCTTAGGTCATGATCTCACGGTTCGTGGGTTCGAGCCCCGCGTCGGGCTCTGTGCTGACTGCCAGCTCGGAGCCTGGAGCCTGTTTCAGAGTCTGTGTCTCCCTCTCTCTGACCCTCCCCTGCTCACGCTGTCTCTCTCTCTCTTTCTCCTAGAAATAAATAAAAATAAAAAAAAAAAGAAATTTAAAATACTAAAAAGTTACAAAGTTAATTGAGATGCGTAAAATAAACCACCCTCTGTGGTCTAGAACAGGGTCTGGCCAACCACAGCCAACGGCCAAATCCCATCTCCTGCTCATTCTGTAAGGCCTGTAGAATGGTTTCTACATATTTATATGGTTGGGAAAAAGAAAATCAAAGAAGAATAACATTTCAAGACATCTGACAATTGCACAGAACTCACATTCTGATGACTGTTAATACAGTTTTACAGGAGCACTGCCCCTGTCACGCTTGTCTGTTTAGGTCTCTGCCATCCTACAAAGCCAGAGCTCAACAGCTGCCTCGAGAACATGACCTGCAAAGGCTGATATTGACTACCTGGCTTTTACAGGAAAAGTCTGCCAATCCCTGGTCTACAATAACACAAATGCTTCTCAAGATATATTCTATAACATTTTAAGTTTTATATAGGAAAAGTATAATACACAAATTCATATAATCTACATTGTCCAATTCATGAACTTTTGAACACAATTCATTCTTGAGTTGAGTCTGAAAATTGAAACTAAGTTTCGTCAAGCTGTTTCAGCTAGTCGACATTAAGCACCTTACTCAGGGGCAGATGCAACCAATGGACACGATGCCACCTGGGACAATCGAGGGCTTCTCTTCTCCCTTTAGAGCCAAATGGTTGCTCGTTCTTGGTCCAGAAGTAAGGAATCAAAAGAAATGATGACTGAAATGGCTAATGCTGATCATGTAATAAAATAAAAACAAGAAACTGCCATAGAGGCTGCATGTACTGTTCAAACTTATGTTCTCTGAAATATGAACCATATAAAACTCATGATAAAGCAATGATTAATTCCTGCATAATACAGTATACTCCTGCCCTTCTTCCAATGTCAGTACTGCAAATGAGTTCTACCAAAACTGAACTATATTAAACAGATTGAAAACGGAATTCATCACCTGAATAGGGAAAGCAGAGGGTAAGGAAACGCAAAGCCTAGCAGAACACCCACGGAGGTGAATGGTGAAGCAAGACAAGGAATAAACAGAAGCAAGTAAGACGATAAATCCTACTGGAACACGCTCAATCTGAGATGTCTGCAGGCCATCCAAACTAAAGCACCCAGTAAGCACTTGGATTATAAGGCTCTGGAATTTTGGAGCAGCCCGTGCTGAATATAGATTTAGGAGTCATCGGAGCAGAAGTGGTGCTTCAAGTCCTACGTGTGGAAGAGATAATCCAAGGAAAGCGTATACAGCCAGCAAGGTTGAGAACTGAGATACAACACTAATATTTTTGCAATGAGCAAAGAAAAAAAAGAGAGACCATAAATGAGGTCAAGGATCAGCCAAAAAGGTAGGAGGAAAAACTAATGAGAGTGGTTTTTCCAATACCTTATGGAAGAAAGAAAAACTGAGACATTTGTAAACTTCTGAGGGGCAGAATGTAACCTATAGTGTTTCTCCATTTAGATGTGACCAACATATTTAACGCTTCAATTCCATTCAATAGTACATTTACGTCTATACACTCAAATCTAAAGAAATGAGGATAATAGAAAACTGCTTTTTATTAGGTAATGAATTCACATGATCGAAAATAAATTTAACAAAAACTGAATGAAATAAAAAGATTAGCCAATGTCATTTGTGTAACAAATTACAAATTAAAATTGTTCATCAACTCCTTAAATGAAAGTAGCAGGCCACAAACACAGCGTCAAAAGGGTTAAGTCTCAAATTCAGAAGCTACTTGCATGTGGCGGTTCCCAGCTGCTGGGAACAGCTGTCTGGTTTGTCTAGACAGCTGTTCAGATCTGGGGGGTTGTTTCCAGTACTGCCAGCAAGTTTGTCACCTTTTCAGAAACTGCTAGAGTGGGTTCTTCTTTCAGTCAAATGAATAACACAAAGAAGTGAACTTGGATACATATCAAAACAATTTCTGTCAGATGTGGCAGGAGCCAGAATCTGTTTAGTTACAATTACCCCTTTGATACTGACAGTGCTTTTACTCATCACTGCTCCGATGTAAAGAATATACTGCAAGGTATTGAAGTCTGAGCATTTCTAGAGAAAAGATTTTTATGTGTATAACCATGGATGATTAACCTTATTCTAGGTATTTAAAAATATATACCATAGAACTACAATATTTTAAATGGTTTAATCAAGAAAGGAAGGCAGTTGTAAGGATAGTAAATAAGATTTTTGTAACAAATAAAAAGGTATGAAACAAATGGTTGGGATTGAGTAAAACAGCTTCCATTTTTTTTCTTAACTGGTGTTTATCGGGCTTTTGCCTCAGTCATTATATCTAACTCACTTGTGCGCTTACGTTATTAACAACAAATCAGTATCCTTCTCCCTCCACACAATCTTTACCAGTCTCTGACTATTACACTGGGGACTCTCATGAACAAACATGGGAACATACAGCCTACCTCTTTTTTTTTTTTTTAACGTTTGTTTATTTTTGAGAGACAGAGAAATCAGTAGGGGAGGGGCAGAAACAGAGAGGGAGACACAGAATCTGTAGCAGGCTCCAGGCTCTGAGCTGTCAGCACAGAGCCCAACATGGGGCTCGAACCCACAAACTGCAAGATCATGACCTGAGGCCGAAGTCAGACACTTAAGACTGAGCCACCCAGGCGCCCAGAACCTACTTCTTTTTAGCAGATAATAAACAAGACTATTTGAAGTTATAACTGAAATAAATGGCTATTCAAACACACTAACTTAACCCATGGCTCATAAATGAGTACATGAAGTACATTCCTCTCTTCCAGTGGTTCTTGAAGTGTGGTCCAGGCACCCTGGACATTGCTGGACCACGTCAGGTCGTCTGTAAGCGCAAGACGGTTTTCACACGAATACTAACAGTATCTGTCTTCTGCATTCTCATGGTCACACGTGTATACAGTGGCGTTTCCTCAAGGTTACCTGTCCTGCAATAGCACAACCGTCTGCAGAAGCAGATCTGAGAATCTGGCGGTCTTCAGTTAAGCATGACGTGAGAGTTGTACAACATGTAAAACAATGCCACTCTTTATAAACTTTTCTTTTTCCAAATATATAGCTATCTGTTCACTAAAATGTTATTTATGTTAATATGTAATGGTTTTGGTACTATTTTTTTTAGGATTTTTAAATAATCTCCCCACCCAACATGGGGCTGGAACCCACAATCCTGAGATCAAGAATCACATGCTCCACTGACTGAGCCAGCCACGCATCCCTCACATTGCTATTTTTAAGTGAATAAATTTTTTTAAGCTTTTTGTTTGAAATTTTACGTGGTAAATATTAATAGCTCTAACTCCATAAACAAAAGCTCCTCGGGGGTCTTCAATAATTTTTAAGACTGTAAGGGCTTCTGAGACCAAAGAGTTTGAGAACTTGAGCTCCAAGATATTCATATTTCTATAACTCTTTTATAAATTAGCAAGAACGTTTCTATATAATTTCTATTTAAGCAGATGTACCGTTAGAAGAGAAGGCTCTGGAGGAGAAAACCACCTGTCCCGCTGCACTTGAGAAGAACACAGAAGCACGTACTGTTTTCGGTGGCACCCCTCCTGACCTCAGCCTTCACCACCAGAACCGGAAATGACTTACCGTGAAGAACAGCTCCATAACTCTGCTGTCCAAAAGGGTCTCCCGCCAAGACTCCGTTGGCTTTAACAGCACGTTTTGTGAAGATTCAAACATAGCTATATAATGTCTGCCCAGTTATCTGGTGTCAAGGTCAACAACAACATTCTTACTTTGTCTAAAGTATAACTATATCCTAAATATAACAGGAGCCATCCAGAAAGAATGTAATGGAAACAGTTTAAGCCTCTTCACATATGCTACATAATTCATGCATGAAGCTAGGGAATAAAAGGCATTAAGTGCTTAAAAAAAACCTCTATAGAAATATAAGATAACAGTTTCATCAGAATTGCATGTCATGCTGCAGAGATATAAAAACTTTGATAATCAGAGATGTTAATGGTGGCAACAGAAGGAAAACATGAACGTAAAACAGATGTCAAAATACCTACAAAAAAGGAAAATCAATTTCTGCATATTTATCCCAGCTTCCCCCCCCCCCAATATCTTAAAACAGCTAAAACCACATATACAAAATGAGTCTCCTAATAGACTACTTGGAAAACTAGCATTTCCACAAGAAATATATTAATCAGGAAACAAAAAAAAGAACAAGAATATATAGCATACCGAAGCAGAAAAACTCCCACAGATTATTATGCAAATACCACACTTCCAGACAAATAACTAGTTCACACACAACTCTAAATTTTTTTTAATGTTTTATTTATTTCTGAGAGAGAGAGAGACAGCGTGAGCAGGGGAGAGTCAGAGAGAGAGGGAGACACAGAATCTGAAACAGGCTCCAGGCTCTGAGCTGTTAGCACAGAGCCCGATGCGGGGCTTGAACCCACGAACCGTGAGATCATGACCTGGCTGAAGTTGGACACTTAACCGACTGAGCTACCCAGGCGCCCCGAGTTCACATACAACTCTAAAGATGCTCATTTAAAATTCCCGCAGCCTAAAAATCCACTTTTCTGGTGTTCGAGTGTTTCAACATCAAACATACTTCAAATAGAATAGTATCTTTGCCATACGTAAGTTAACCAGTAGTCATAATATGTTTATGACTGTCCACGAACATAATTCACTCAATGACACTGATGGAGAAACTGAGGTTTTTAAGGAAAGGGAGAGCTGTATGGGCATAAACACAGTAGTTATGCCACTTCACTGCTAATCAAATGTCCAGCTAAATATATCAAAGAGGCAATATTTTCATTACTCACTGAGAAATTTCACCGTTATCCAAAACTTTAGCTTCCAAAAATTAGACACAAGTTCAAATGATGTATTTTCATTAAAGCCCAAATCATTAACAGAGAACATTAAAAGACCATGATAACGCTTTGGAAGCTATTTTATAAAAGATTATTACTTCACCCCCTTTTGAAATATCTAATATCTTGTCTCTGTAGAGCAAGGAGAAGACTGCGAATTGTTTCAAAGTCTGCTTATTTCTGAAAAACTGCCCCCCACATGTTCTGCAACTCCATTTGACTGATGAATAAAAGTGAAAATTCAAGTCAGATTCACTTAAATTTCACTGCTCTCTTCCTTCATCTGCCCCCTTGTGGAAGCGCAGGGAAGGAGCTAGAAGCCAGAAGAAGAACTGTTAGAACCGGGAACGAAGGAAGCCTGGATTTTGAGAAGAGGAAAAAAAAAATCAGCCCATGAATACTAAGAGCTTTTAGTATGTCAATAGTTGTTAAAATGATTTCGCTTTCTCACCAGGCACGTATTTGGGTCTTAGGTTATTAAGAGTGTGTTCTGCACTCAGAACGTACTGACTGAATATTACGTATTTTATTTAACATGCTGTCTAAAAACAAAGGCTTGATAATCTTTTAGAGAAACAAACTGAAATATTCGTGAATAAACCCATATGATGTCTAGAATTTACTTCAAATTATCTAAGGATGGAAGAGTACAGATGAAACAAGAATTTAAAGCTGTTCAAGCTGGGTATTTTTTTTTTTTGTACATCTTTGAAATTTTCCACAATAAAAGGTTGGAGCATAAAAAAAGGAGGAGTCTTGAGTGTATGAAATAAAATACCTGAGTAAGGCAATAAATTCTCTGTACTTCATAAAAACTATTTCACTTAATCTTTTCCAGTTTTATTTCCCTTAAATTTCAGTGTCCAATTTTATTAATAAAAAGGCATTGATTTTGATATATACTATTCAGTAATGAAAAATATTTATTACTTATGCTGAGTACTATGTCGAGTAGAGATGCATAAAGAAAATCCTGACAATCTAGTTCCAATTTTTTTAGGAGTCTGCAATCTTACATTAAAATGGTAACAAACTTGGGGCACCTGGGCGGCTCAGTCGGTTGAGCATCCGGCTTCAGCTCAGGTCATGATCTTAAGGTTCATGGGTTTGAGCCCCATGTGGGGCTCTGTGCTGACAGCTCAGAGCCTGGAGCTGCTTCACATTCTGTGTCTCCCTCTCTCTCTGCCCCTTCCACACTCGCAGTCCACCTCTTTTTCAAAAATGAATGAATGTTAAATTTTTTAAAAATGGTAACAAACTTATTTTGTTCAATATCCAGATCTAACAAACAAAATACATGTGTATAATTTTACTAAATATTTTCAACGAGAAAAATAACAATTTATTAATACTTTCTATGCTTATGTAGGGTATAAATTTATTTTTAAATTAGGGGGATACGAGACAAATTCATGTAATCATAGTACAATGGTTCATCTCAAAGCAAACCATTTGTCCATTTTCTTGTTAATATAGCCACCCTGGCAGCAAATGCAAGCTGCTCTGAGAAAAGCAAATACTTCAGGTGCTGGTAACTGCAAGAGAAAGTTAAAATCGAAACCCCTGAAGAACTGAGCTTAAGCGCAAAGGGGGCACACTGAGAGAATATTGGCAAAAGTAAAGGGAGTAATATTTATAGATTCTGCTAGTCCTGGAAATAAAGCAAATCTCACTCCAAGAGAGTGAGAACCTCCCAAACCCTAACTAACAACTCAACAAGGGGTTGGCCAGTGTTCTTCAGTGAGTGCAAGGTGGTAACTTCAAAGATTAAGAAGTATCACAAAAGGAAACAAAACCTAACCAAGATACTTATTTAATTCTCTTTTCTACCTTTTTATTTAGAGAAAGTATATGCTCATAAATTCTTGTGGATATCAAAGATTTATATTAAGAGAAAATGTAAAGACATACCTTCAAGAGAGGGCTTTTGCCAGATATGAAATGTAATTAATTGCAATTGCTCGCCTAAACATAGGGTTCAAAATAATCCTCAAATATTTAATTTTTTTAAAATTCTGGTTTCAGCTTCCCCGATCCTGGTCTGTTTTAAACATACTTTTCCTGGTGCCCAGTATGTATGTCCAAATTTGCTCTAAAATATGACAACCAGCATATTTTTTAAGTAATGTTAATTCTTTACATTTTGCTAACAGCACATGGAGATCTGTGAGGTTAGTATCTGACACCTATCAGGAAATAATCCCCCCCGCCCAATTATTTTAAATTTTATTTGAGTTTTGTTTTCCAACTCTAAACCTAGAAAGGACTTTTATCTCTGGCATGGTATTTGCCTTCTATTAGAAAGCTCGTTTGTAACAGACTTTGCTAAGAGGTTACCCTAATTGTTCTTTGAAGAATTAGTCCACAACACTGCAAACTTATCCATGTTCTGTTTTAAGTCCGCCCAGCGCAGCCACTGACACCACTTCTTCCTGATAAAAGTGCACATATACGCTTGTCGGCACAGTAAGACACAACCACATAACTTAATTACAAATAGTATCTCTACTGAAAGAACATGTAACCATTCCCAAAAGCATTTTAATAAAAGCTTAAACATAAAAAAAAAGTGTAATAATGGATGGAGCAAATTCTTAAGAACAGCTATTCAGACAAGAAGGACATGTTTTAGTTGGGTTCTTCTGAGTACCTGAAATATTGTTACTATGGATGTACAAGTATGACTTTGGGAAAAAAAAAAACAATGAGAAGCACATCATAATGTGAAAAGAACAGTCATATGGAGATCTGGACCACATCTGTACATTCAAAATGTAAAAAAATCAAGTATTTCAATTTTTAATTTGCTATTGCCAATTAATTGACTATTTCTATCTATACATATACATATATACACACACGCATATATAAGACACCCCGAAATACCACTTCTCCCCCAGATAATTCATAGTGTAGCTTACTTTAAAAACAAAAGAAAAAAGACTACCTCTAAAATTCAGAGATCTAGTATTTCTCTTCTTAAGACATTTTAAAAAATGATGTAAAGTTTAAATAAAGCAATAGTTTCTTTTAAAAACAAGTTTCCTTTTCAAAAGTTTCAAAAGTTTTGATTTGTACTACTACATTAACATGTCATAATATCTAAACGTTTCACTGATGAAAGAGAAGTCTGACAATGAAATGATTATTTACTCATTAATCAATCATTTTATACACCTGTCAGATTTTAGAAGCCATACAAGTCACAATAAAGTGATACTGGTTAAATAGCCATCATTTACCAAAATCTGAATCAGATTCTAAATCAAGAATCTTCTTGGGCTATGGCTTTAAACATTTACCTGTGAGAAATACTGAACTCAAGTCATTCATATTTTGTATCAGAATAATTCTTTTGTAACCAAATAAAATAAAATTCAGTAAGACAGCCATACAGAGAGCTGCTTTCAGTGTTTTAATAATCCTGTCTTTTTAGAAAGAAAGAAATCTGACCATGTGTAGCAACATGGATGGACCTTGAGGGTGTTATGCTGAGCGAAATAAGTCAGGCAGAGAAGGACAAATACCATATGTTTGCGTATAGGAGGATTGGGAGGAACTTAACGGAGGACCGTGGGGGAGAAGAAGGGGGGAAAGGGTGGGGGAAAGGGAGGGAGGCAAACCATGAGAGACTCTTGAATGCTGAGAACAAACTGAGGACTCATGGGTGTGGGGGGAGGGAGGGATGGACACGGAGAGGGGCACTTGTGGGGATGAGCACTGGGTGTTATATGGAAACCAACTTGACAATAAACTATTTGTAATCATCATCATCATCATCATCATCATCATCATCCTGTCTTTTAAAAAATCTATCATCCACATCTAATCTTACTTTGCCTTCCCATATTTTCACCAAATTAAAAAATCACAATTTATAGCAACACAATGACATTTCTGTCACTGTACCAAACATAAGTCTGCTCCCTTTTCAAGGGTCAAATTCTCAAGTGCTAAAACCCAGCCAGCCATCTAAGCTCAACACTATCTTATCCTCTAGAAAACCAGCTACAGCCAGATGTAAATTCAACTGCACCTCAGAACAGTGAAGAATTAGCTCTCTGTTCTCTACCCTGTTTCACAAGAATCCTATCGAGTTCTAAAATTCTCTTAGGAAAGCTCAGAACTCAGAGGCATATAAGTGTACCACCTGTCCTAGTTTATAACTATATGACCAGAGACAAACATACTAGGCTAAGAGCCAAAAGAACTGACTCCCACCCTGATACTGATCATCACCGGATAAATCCCACTGTCTTCTGTCCCAAACAACAAGTCTTGAGGATTCAAACAGCAAACAGTATGATCATAAGCACATATCTTAGTATGAGAGGAGAAAAGGCATCTTCAGAAATACATGGGTCCTTACATATGCAAAAGAGTTCTTGTTCATCTAATATCTTTATCAGAGTATCATTTTGTGGTGGGAGCAGACAGTAAAAAGATAATGAGTTACACAGTAACTACAAATCATCCTCAAGCAGCTACAGAGACTGAAAACTTCCACAGCTTATTCTTGTAAATACTTTATGATATAGGAAGATCTTGTAGCAACAATGAACATTTTAGAAAAGTAATAAAAACTTTCATTTCTCCATCTTCCCATATTCTTTTTAAGCTACCTCATTTGTAAAACCAGGTTTCAGAAGCATAGGGAACCCACGTTTTTCTTCTTATTTAATCTCTGTCATTATAAATTTTTCTAACAACAGAAACAGTTATTGCTCTTTCTGGCACAACACAGAACCAATGAGCCCGGTCTTAAGAGGCAGCATTCTGTCCAAGTAATCAAAAGTCTTTTGAAATAAAGGAGAACTGACCTCACCTGAATGTTTTCCTAAGCCTTCCCTGCAAATAGTAACATTGGCTTTACTGGAAATCCTAATTTAGGTGAAGGCTTCTATAACCTATTACTATTTTATGATCCAGTTAACTTTCCCCAAGACACGGAGTTAAAAAAAATTTTTTTTATCAAAACCAAATCAGATCCACAAAAATAGAATATCAATAAAAAGCAGTGTAACTAAACTAAAAAAAGAAGTATTATTAAAGTCAACATACCAAACATACCTGCCAAGCATTCTTATTACAAAATGATACTGTCATTTACGATTAGCACTGCCAAAACCCTCAAGCCTTTATGGACACCAGGTGAACTACTGGCTAAATAATCTTAGCAGCATAAACAAACATCCAAGAACTGAAATAACACTTTGGAATCAAATCACCTTACCTCAATAACTAAATAATATGTATTTGTTAAGCATCTATTACACATGCCAGAGTGTGCAAGGTGCTTAAACAACACAGTGAACAAAAACAACCCAAGCCCTCATGAGCTTCTAAGTGAGTAAACAATTTACTCAAATAAGCTACAAATGAAAACTTACAGCTGAGAAGTGAGCCAAGAGAAGAAAATCGTATATAACATGCATATGAGAAACCACAGCAAAAGAAACACAAATGAGGCACAATTAGGAGGTGATCACGCAAAGGGGGACAAGTCCAGGCAGGAAACCCCACGTGTAAAAAGGTGCCACGGCAGACAGGAAACGGCCTGTGAGAACACCTCTAACAAATGAGCAAAGAGTTTTGAGAAAGAGGCAGAGATCAGACCATCCAGGATTGTAGGGCCCGTTTTTAGACTGGGGTAACATGGTTTACCCCATGACATTGGGGTAAGGCAAGTCCTGTGATCACAGGACTAGGGACACTTTCTTTGGACAGCAGTGATCTGCAACCAAATGAAAAGCAGGTGGATTTTGTCTCAGTTTCCTTCAAAACAGTGAGATCGGGGCACAATGGCCAAGTAATTATAATCAGCTCACTGCACCATAGGGGGATTCTAACATCTATCAAGTCCCAGGAGCTTAGTATAAGTTGCTCCACCAGCCCTGGGATGGAAGATACTTTCATAAATCACCTTCTTCACATATAAGACCTACCTGTAATGAGTCCTGAATAAAAAGGGTTTGTAGACGACACTGTATATATAAAATTATTTTAACCCACTAAAAATAATATTTGAGCTAATAAAAAATTCAGCAACATTACATGGTACAAGATTAACATTAAAAATGTATTTCTAGGGGCGCCTGGGTGGCTCAGTCAGTTAAATGTCCAACTTCGGCTCAGGTCATGATCTTGCAGTCCGTGAGTTCGAGTCCTGCATCAGGCTCTGTGCTGACAACTCAGAGCATGGAGCCTGCTTCAGATTCTGTGACTCCCTCTCTCTCTGACCTTTCCCTGCTCGCACTCTTTCTTTTTCCCTCTCTCCCTCTCTCTCAAAAATAAACACTAAAAACAAATTTTAAAATGTATTTCTATACACTAACAATGAATATGAAAATAATTTTAAAATCAACTCCATTTATAATTGAATGAAAAAGGAATAAAGTTAACAAAAGAATTCCAAAAGTTCTATTCTGAAAACTGTAAAATATTGTTGGAAGAAGTTAAAGATCTAAATAAGTGGAAGGATATCCCATGTTCATGGACCAGAACATTTAACAATGTTTACATGACAATACTCCCAAATTAATCTACAGATTTAGCACAATACCTATCAAAATCCCAGCTGCCTTTCCTGCAGAAACTGATAAACTGATCCTAAATTTCATATGGCAATACAAGGGACACAGAGAAGATAAAATAATCTTCAAAAAAAGAAGAAAAAAGTTGGAGGACTCACACTTCCTGATTTCAAAACTTACTACAGAGCTATAATAATCAAGACATTGTGGCAGTGGCAGAATGACAGACATAAAGACCAGTGGAACAGAACTGAGGAGCCAGAAATACACAGTCACATTTACAACTGGAAAATACTTTTTTTTTCAGCAAATGATATAGAAACAATAGGATGCTCAGCAAAAAAAAAAAAAAAAAAAATGGAGTTGGATCTTCACCTTATACCATATACAAAAACTAACTTAAAATAATGACAGACTAATGTATAACTGACCTAACTATATGGGCTAAAAAACCATAAAACCCTTAGAAGAAAATATAAGATTAAATCTTTGTGATCTTAAGAACAAGAACAAAATTAGGGCGCCTGGGTGGCTCAGTTGGTTGAGCATCCAACTCTTCATTTCAGATCAGGTCATGAGACCAGGGTCATGGGATCGAGCCCCACACGGGGTTCTGTGCTGAATGTGGAGCCTGCTTGAGATTCTCCCTCTCTTCCTCTGTCTCCCTCTCCCTCCTCCCTTCCTCTCTCCACCCCCCGCTTTCTCCTGCTCATGCATTCCAAAAATAAAGAACAAGAAAAAAGTCAGAGGATTGACACAATCCAACTTAGCTTTAGAGCTACAAATATCAAGAGAGTGTGGTACTGGAAAAGGAATGGACAAATAGATAAATGGAACAGATAGAGAGGCTAGAAATAGACCCACATCAATGTAGTCAAATAATCTTTAATAAAGAGGCAAAGGTAATGCAATGGAGTAAAGATGGCCTTTTCATCAAAAAGTATTTGAACTGGACATTCAATGCAAAAAGAAAAAAAATGAATCTAGACACAAACCTTACACCCCTCATAAAAATTAACTCAAAATGGAGAACTCAAATGGACCTAAATGTAAAACACAAAACTAAAATTCCTAGGATATAGGAGAAAATCTAGATGACCAATGATTTGACAATGACTTTACCAAAGTCACAATACATGACAGAAAAAATTGATAAGGTCAACTTCATTAAAATTAAAAAAACTTCTGCTTTGTGAAGGTCAATGTTAACAGAATAAGACAACTAACCACAGATTAGAAGTATTTACAAAAGATCATTTCTGGTAAAACTACTATATTATCCAAAATATACAAAGAATTCTTAACGTTCAACAATAAGAAAACAAACAGCCCAGTTAAAAAAAAAATGGGCCAGACCATAACAGACACGTCACCAAAGGTATACAGATGGCAATAGGCACATGAAAAGATGCTCCGCATCATGGGTCACCAGAGATATGCAAATTAAAACAACGATAATATACCACTACACATCTATGACACTGGCCAAAATCTGGAACAGACAAAACCAAATGCTTACAAGGACGTGGAGCTAAAAGAAGACTCACTCACTGCTGGTGGGAGAGCAAAGTGGTGCAGCCACTTTTGAGGTCAGTCTGGCAGTNACCTAAGCGAAAGTCGGACGCTTAACCGACTAAGCTACCCAGGCGCCCCTACTCTAAACATATTCTTGCCAAACGATCCACCATTTGTGCTCCTGGGTATTTACAAAAAGGAGGTGAAAATTTTTGTTCACACACAAACCTGCATATGAATGTTTAATCATTACTGCTAAAAATAAGAGGGAAAGAAGGATACAGGAAATCTCTGCACCTTGTGCTCAATAGTGCTATGAACCTAAAATTGCTCTTTAAAAAGTCTATTAAAAAAAAAATCTGATCTTGGGTTATACAAAGCTGTCTTATAAATATATCCAAAAGCAGTAACAAAAGAGAAACAGATAAATCAAAAATTTAAAAATGTCTATGTTTCAAAGGCCATTAAAAAGACAACCAACAGAGGGGCACCTGGGGGGCTCAGTCGGTTAAGTGTCCAACTTTGGCTCAGATCATGATCTCACGGTTCATGGGTTCGAGCCCCGCATCGGGCTCTGTGCTGACAGCTCAGAGCCTGGAGCCTGCTTCAGATTCTGTATCTCTCTATCTCTCTGACCCTCCGCTGCTCAAGCTGTCTCTGTCTCCCTCTCTCTCTCAGAAATAAATAAAAACATTTAAAAAAGACAACCAAGGGGAGATTTACTTTAGATTTTAATACTATATACAGGATATTACAATTCAAAGACTTAAAAAAGACAGATCAATTTGAAAACAAAGGACCTGACCAGACATTTCTCTAAAGATACACAAATGGCCAAAGAAACAAATGAAATGATGCTCAATAGCATTTATCACTAGGGTAAGGCAATTCTAAGCCACAACAGGTCACCACTTTGCATGAAACTAGATAGTAATAAACAAAAAAACAGAAACAAGTATTGGTAAGGATGCAGACAAGATGGAATACTCATATACTACAATGTTGCAGAATAGTGTAGGTCCTGTGGAAAACAGTCCCACAGTTCCTCAAAATGTTAAATATACAGTTATCATATGACCCAGCAATTCCATTCCTGCATATACACCCAAGAGAAATGGAAACACACATCCAGAAGTATGGAGAAAGATATTCCTAGCAGCATTATTCTATATTGAAAATTGTCTTTAAAAAATGGAAAAGAACTCAAAATGACCATCAACTGATCAGCAGATGAACAGAGAAATAAAACATGGGACTATCTACACAGCATATTACTTGGCAATAAAAAGGAATGCAGTCCTGATAATGCTACAACATGAATAAACCTCAAAAACACGGCACATGAAAGTGACAAAAAACCCACATATTGCATGGTTCCATTTATTTATTATTTTTAATGTTTTATTCATATTTGAGAGAGAGCAGGTGGGCATGCACATGAGCAGGGGAGGGGCAGAGAGAGAGGGAGACACAGAATCTGAACCAGGCTCCAGACTCTGAGCTACCAGCACAGATCTCGACGCAGGGCTCAAATCCATGAACCTCGAGATCATGACCTGAGTCAAAGTTGGATGCTTAACTGATGGAACCCTGTATGGCGCCCCTGTATGGTTCCATTTAAAGAAAACATCCAGAATGACAATTATCTATAGACACAGAATGTAGATTAGTAGTTGCCATTAAAAGGGGGTGGCGGTGAGCGGGAACAGAGCATGGGAATGTTGAAGGGTATGCTATGGGGCTTCTTATGGGAATGCTAAATATTCCCTAAATCAATGGTGCTGATGGTTGCACAACTCTGAGTGAACTTTAAAGAAAAAATTTAATGAACAGTTTAAATGTGTGACTTGTATGGTATGTGAATTATATCACAATGCCTTTAAAAAAACAGTATATCTTAGGCCTCAAAATTTATGCTCTGTCCACATGTGTCTTTTGTTTTAAAATGCCAAACATAAGTTTTCAAATATGAATTCAATTAGGAATAGTGCTGTAGGACTTTTTTTTTCGTTTGTTTTTTAATGATTTTATTTTTACACCCAATGTAGGGCTTTAATCCACAACTCCAAGATCAAGAGCTGCATGGGGGCGGCTCAGTCATTTGAGTTCCTGACTTTGGCTCAGGTATGATCTTGCAGCTTGTAAATTTGAGTCCCCTGTCAGGCTCTGTGCTGACAGCTCAGAGCCTGGAGCCTGCTTCGGATTCTCTGTCTCTCTCTCCAAAATAAACAAAAATTAAAAAAAAAAAAAAAAAAAAAAAAGAGTTGCGTGTTCTATTCTTGGTGCCCCAAGAACACAGTTGTTTTAAATGAAAGGACAAGACATACATAATGTACCAAGCCGACATTTTAGATGACTTCTAAAACATGGGTTTAAAATCTTAAAGTCTTCCATATATGACAGTTCCCCACTTCCTTCTTTTTTGTGAAGGAAATCTGATACACAGTGAGGAATATTTACTATCCTAAGTGGATTAAAAAAGAGAGAGCCTGGGAACGCCTGGGGGGCTCAGTCAGTTAAGCGTCCGACTTCGACTCAGTCATGATCTCACAGTTCCTGAGTTCGAGGCCCACGTTGGGCTCGGTGCTGACAGCTAAGAGACTGGAACCTGTTTCAGATTCTGTGTCTCCCTCTCTCTCTATCCCTTCCCCTCTCGCACTCTGTCTCTCAAAAATAAATAAACGTTAAAAAGAGAGAGAGAGAGCCCAAGATTAAAAATGCAAAAGACTATAGTATATCATGTTTACCCCAATTAGATTACATTTCCATTACTTTTACACAGTAAATGCTACACATTTAGATGTGGATAAATGTTCCAGCAGTCAGGACAGACAACGTTCAAAGGCTCTCTAGCGCTCTTCTGTATTCCATTGCCATATGTTGGCTACTCACCTATCCTAGTGTGGGGCTAGTCCTCACGGCAGATGTGAAGAGAGGGAAAAGGCCCAATTCCCTCTTACCAGGATGCCATGGAACCACAAAGACAATACTAACCTCTGGAATGTCTCACAAGAACCGTCTAGGGCGTGGGGTCACGTGACCTTCACAAATAAAGATCACAATACCAGCCCACTGGCAGTAGAGCAATGACCTTGCATTAATGGTAACAGATTCGCAAAGGCAAACACTTTTTCCCAGTGCAAATAATGGCCAAATCTGCTCAAGACAAAGGATCAGAGTAGAGAGTAATAAGTACAGTTCTACCCATGGCAAAAACAGTTTATTTAACCGATAAAAAAAGATTAGGGGCGCCTGGGTGGCTCAGCCAGTGAAGCATCCGACTTCGGCTCAGGTCATGATCTCGCGGTTCGTGGGTTTGAGCCCCGCGTCGGGTTCTGTGCTGGCAGCTCAGAGCCTGGAGCCTATTTCAGATCCTGCATCTCTCTCTCTCTCTCTCTCTCTCTGCCCCTCCCCCGCTCACGCTCTGTCTCTGTCTCAAAAATAAACTATAAAAAAAAATGTTTTTTTTAATTTTTTTTTTAATGTTTTATTTTATTTTTAGGAGAGAGAGAGAGACAGCGTGAGCAGGGGAGGGTCAGAGAGAGAGGGAGTCACAGGCTGAAACAGGCTCCAGGCTCTGAGCTGGCAGTCAGCACAGAGCCCGATGCGGGGCTCGAACCCACGAACCACGAGATCATGACCTAAGCGAAAGTCGGACGCTTAACCGACTAAGCCACCCAGGCGCCCCTAAAAAAATTTTTTAAAAAGATTAAATTCATATGATCTTAATGTTCTCTCTAAACCACAGCTTTCTAAAACCAATCCTACCATCAAAATAATAATGTTTAGAAAGGCCTTCAAGAATTCACTTTAGATATTAATAAACAAAAATCCCTCTATACTACTGTACTTTTTTGAGTAGTCACTACTCACTCAAACCTAACATGTGGGAAAAACAGGGACTTGAGTAGCTAGCTCTCGTACCATTCCCAATATCACCTTGCAAATAATACAATCTTAAACTCGATGCTTCAGAGCACAGCACAGGACTACCTTCTAAGTAGTGGCAGTCATTAAGAATTTATTGAACTGATAATCTAGACAGTTCATGGAATTAAGAACTCAATGGATTTCCTTATAAATAATTAAATAATTTTCAAGAAAGTCATTTTCTAATGAGAAATCTTGCATTAAAATAATGAAGTTAGATGTGCCCCACAGACACCTACATAAATGACCTAACGGAGCCGGAGGGGCGCCACACGCCGCTGCTCCTGGCACGGAAGGTTCAACTGTTAAGTTGCCTGTGGCCCTTAAATTACTAAGCAATTAAGAGAGTTAAACAGTATGGAAGTTAAGCTTCCTCCTGGGGAGACTTTTTTCCAATGCCCATCCATTCCTCCCGGCTCCTGTATGGATCCAAACTGCATAAAGTAGTAAGGGGAAAATCCATGGGCTTAGGAAGAGAAAAAAAATAACAAACAACTCATCTGGCCTTCTCTTGTTCACACTCTAAACGCCTGCAGGCTGACATCAAAAAAGCAGTTTGTTAACTTTCTCCTACAACCGAAGGCCCTGCTGTGTATGGTAGTTACATGTAACCATGCTATGCATAATGGGATATTAACTACATGTAATAGAGGGGATATCACAGGCAAGAAAACATATAAAAACTACCAAGCTCAAAGTTCAACTACAAAATATCAATAATTCAGCATAATCAATCATAACCTAAGACTGAAGGACTCTCAACATAACCTTTCCTTCTAGTGGCCTGAAGTCAGAAATTCTTCTGGCTGGTTCCTCCTGGATGTGTTCCTTGTAAAGCAGAAACATACCTGGAAGGATAATACAACTACTTCATACACTGGTTAATGACTTTAGAGATCGACTTTCCTTTTTAAAGTGTGCAATACCAGGTACAAACAGAGAACACTTGGGGGAAGAACTAAAAAAAAAAGAAAAGAAAAAAAAACCTGAAGAAGAAACTTTACAATGATTTTATTCTCTTTCACGTACACTCACTTAAAAACTCTATCAGATACTGATTTCTACCACTTTGTTCCTCTACTTTTGAACAACCTAGACAAAGCTGACGAAAGCAGCATATAAGAGCTGAGCAGCCTGGGTCGGATCGTGGTGGTAGGCGTGTCCTGCATCCTGACACTTACTATCTTCCTCACTACCTGAACTGCATCCTGGACGATCTAAAACCCACATCATTGGCTTATCTAGTACTTGTAAGATCACATTTTCTTTCTTGCCTCAATTCTGACTTCTCCCCTTGGGCGTAGGTTCATCACTCCAAAGCATAAAGTACAAGACAAAACCAAAGGTTCAACTGTCTCAAATCCCCATTCCATTTCTCACAGTTCATGGTCTACAGAATGTCTACACTTTCTACCTCATCAATTACCAATCACTACTCAACTGCAGAAATGGCTTTTGCGCGATGCATAAACAGGTCTCCACATGACTATCTACGTCATGATGCCCAATCCACATCTTCCCCGTCAGCAACACAGTAGGTCTACTGCCTTTATTTTCTGAAACACACCTCTATCTTTGCTTCCCAGAATACTTACCTGGTTAGCCCCTCTGTTTACCTCAACTGCCCACTGCCCAGCTCAGTCTCTTTTGCTCCTTCCTGGTTCTTACTACTGTTGTAGCCCAAGACTCTACCACTGATCTTCTCTGCTTCTCTTTTAATGATCTTTCTCAATCCTTTACTTCAGTGGCTCCATAATCGGAGTATCGTCCAAAACTTTATCCTCACCCTTAATCTCCCTCCATAATATTATACTGACAAGAGGCAGTTGATCTATATGGCAAGATTTCTAACCCCTGACAGGACTCATATTTTTAAAGCCTGAGACGTAATTCAAATACTACACAATTTACTCATTGACTGTACAAACTCAATGGCTTTTCGAGTTATGTGACTGTCACCGTGATATAATTTTAGAACATTTTCATCTCCAAAAAGAAGCCCCATGCACTTAAGCCATCACCTCCTATTTCCTCCCAACCACCCGAGCCCTAGGTAACCACTCAACTGTCTCCATAGTTCTGGCTACTCTGAACATTTCCTACGAGCAGGACTGCACAACACGCAGTCTTTGTGAACGAATTCTTTCACTTAACATGTATGATGTTTCTAAGGTTTATCCGTGTTGCTGCACATATCCGTACCAGCCTTCCTTTTTATTGATGAATAATATTGTTATGTGTGTAAATCACATCTATCCACTCTTGAGCTGATGGCTGTGTGGGTCATTCCTCTTTTCGCCCGTCATAAATGATACTGCTAAGTGCATTCATGTGCAAGTGTTGGCATGGACCACTACTGACATTTGAGCCCAGTGACTGTTTCTTGTGGAAGCTGTCCTGTGCACTGCAGGGTGTCTAACAACATCCCTGGCCCCTCTCACCAGTGGCCTGAGGAGCACCCCCCTCGCTGGGAAAACCAAATATGTCTCCAGACATTGCCAAACATCCCGAGTGTGCAGAATCACCCTGAGAACCACTGCTTATAGAGTTATGATTTCTTTAGCGAAACACTGTATGCACATTAATCTTGATCTAAGACCACTGCAAGTTATTAAGTATGACAGCACTAATACTCTTAAATAGTAATAAATATCTCAATAGTCAATCCGTGTGTTCTTTTCATTAATGCCTCTCTGCACATCCTCGCTCCACTGCTGAGTCAACGTCCGCTGGCTTCACAATAGCATTTTTATGTCATAATCTACACACTTCTCTGTATGAAATTTCCAAAAGTTTCAGCAGTCAATTACTCACAATCTCCTTCCAAACAATCTAATATATATTTTGGTTTGGTTTACAAGCATGACCTTTCATTTATCAACAAACAGTTAATATAATACCTGCTTAATACAAAATTGATAGGCTGAACATGCACACCTCACCTTACAGATCAGTGATTCATATGAATAATTCTATCAATTCTTTTGGCATTCCAAATTAGAAACTGATGTTAGGGCAACTAAGTTACACATTAACAGATACAGCAATCATTCACCACCATGACCCATATCAGGTGCTTCCTACTTCTCCAGCCTCTTCTACCTTTCTAATCAACAGTCAAAACATCAGGTTGGGATACCCGGATATCCACATGCAAAAGAGTAAAGCTGGGTGGACCACTGTATCACATCACATATGACACGTTAACTCAAAATGGATCAAAGTCTTGAACATAAGAGCTTATATGTAAGAAGCCAGTCTTAGAAGAAAACACAGGCACAAATCTTCATGACCTTGATCAGGTAATGATTTCTGAGATATGACAACAAATGAAAAAATAAACTGGACACCATCAAAATGCAAATTTTCTGTTTTTCAAAGGACAACATAAAAAAGTAAAATACGACTCACAGAAATGGAGGAAATATTTGAAAATCATGTATCTGTTAAAAGACTTCCATCTAGAATACATAAAGAACTATTACAACTCAATTTTAAGCAGACAAATATACCAATTAAAATACAGACAAAGGATCTGAATAGGCATTTTTCCAAAGAAGATAAACAGTGGCCTATAACCACTAACCATCAGGGTAAAGCAAATCAAAATCACAATGAGATACTGCTTCATATGAAACAGGATGGCTATAAACACACAGATTATGAAGGGTTAGCCAGGATGTGGAGAAACTGGATTCCTCATATAATGAAGGTGGGAATGTAAAATGGTACAGCTACTCTAGAAAACAGCCTGGCAATTTCTCAGCAGGTTAAACACAGAGCTTCCATATGACCCAACAATTCTACTCCGAGGTATATCTCACAGAAATGAAAATGCAAGTCCAAACATAAACTTATAATGAATGCTCACAGCAGCAGCATTATTCATACTAACCAAAAAGTTGAAACTCCCCAATTGTCAATCAGTTGATCAGTCGATAAATTAAAAATGTGGCTTATTTTTACAACAAAAAATTACGTAGACATAGAAAGAGAGATAAGGAAAGGGACAAAATGTTTTCGAATCTTGGTAGTAAGGCATACAGCAATTCTTTGAATTACTCTCGTAGTTATCTCCAAATGTTTAGAATTACATCAAAATAAAAAGATGCAAAAGAGAAAGCAAATTATAAAAAATTATAAAGACTGACATTGACAATTTAATGCAGCCTCATTTAACATGATACCATTCTAAATGATCAAATATATTTGATACAGGGGCACCTGGGTGGCTCAGTCTGTTGAGCATTTGACTTCAGCCCAGGTCATGATCTCATGGTCCATGAGTTTGAGCCTCATCAGGCTCTGTGCCGACAGCTTGGAGCCTGGAGCCTGCTTCGGATTCTCTGTCTCCCTCTCTTCCCTGCCCCTTCTGTGCTCACACTCTGTCTCTGTCTCTCTCAAAATTAAACATTAAAAAGAAAAAAAAATGTTTAAGCCATCCACTTAATATATACTAAGTTAAACTTGTTCTATAGGCTCTCTTCAAGGTACAAAGCTAAATAATTATCCAGTTCCCTCCCTACTGATTGAATAGATCACCAAAGAATTCCTGAAGTTCAGAAATTATATCAGAACTGGATTCCATGAAACGGATTCCCTTTAATTAGCACTGAGAACGTAGCTTACTTTAACTCCACTGCCACGCTCTTTCTCCCACACTGAGAGTGAACCCATTTAAAGGAAGGAATCGGTGGCCTGCAAACTACGCTCATGTAAGAATTCATTTATAAGTCATGAAGTAGAACATCCAAAGGTCAAGATCAAGGTTTACTTTTCTGTAAACAAGGAATCGTTTCCTTTGGGAACACTGTAGCTGTGGTTATTATTTTCAGATGACAGGTTTTCCAAAGCTTTATCTAAATACTTTATAAAAATATTTTATGTGTGTGTATCTTTAGACAAACTTTGTTTCCAAACTCCCAGAGCACTGTTTCCCTTTACGAAAGTCACTCTTCAGCCAACTACATTTCCCCATAAAGCAGAGACTTTAAAATTGGCTCCAATATATGCAGTGTAACTTTTGTTGATTTTTCCCTACATATATAATTAATGTTTTGATAGCTCCATATGGCCTGTTACTTTTTAAATCTGTCTCTAAGTTTTTCAACATCTTTCCTTTTCTTACTAACAAAAACTGGAGCAAAAATTATATTCCAACACTCAAAGAGAGAATTTTTTTAAAAAAGCAAACTTAAGAAGAAAATATGTGCCTTTTAAGAACCCCAAAAAGAATATATTGAAGACACAAAATAAATTACTAGTAGAAAAATGATTACAGAGCAAGGGGAAAAGGGAAAGTACGGACCGCCACCGTGAGCCCTGCCCCATGAAGCAGCAGCTCACCATGGCCACCTTGGGGCAAGACCACTGGCGAACGAGGGTCTAGCTCAAAGCACAGGCTCACACCCTACACAGCACTTCAGAGTCAGTTTTCCACTACATGAATGTATTAACTTGAAAAGAGAAGAAAAAACTGTACTCACCCTACCTGACCAGCCAAAGCCTTTGGTGATCTCTACGTACATGAGCGTAGCAGCGCTTGGCTCTGCTGGAGTAAGGAGGAGGCTCATCCTAAATCTCCGATACGGCTGAACATGTATTTCCTGTTTGCTTATCGTCTGTCTTTTTTCTCCCAAATAGATTCCCTCTCCCCGCCCACCCAGGTCCCCAGGAAGAGACTGATCAAAGACACGTACAACAGATTAAATTTCCCATATATCAGATCAAGAAAAAAAGAGCATAACACAGACAGCTAGCTGATGAACTTCTTTATTCAAAGAAACTATTAAAAGCTCAATAAATAGTAGCTAACTCCTGAGTGTTTTAAATGTATTACTACATTTGAATCACTCAACAATCCATATCCCCATTTTACATTTGGAATAACTGAGACTCAGAGACTTTAAGTAATTTGCCTAACATCAGCTAAGAACTAAACCTTGATTTGTCTGATTCAACTATGAAAAAATTAAGAGACACTAGATAGTATTGCTTTCAGTCTATCAACAGGCAGCAAATGTTCTAAAAAGCAAATCACAAACCTTAAACTAAGAACCTGCTTTATAAAATATAAATTTCTCTACTTCAATAACTGATTTTTTAAGAAGCAGATATATGTACCTACAATATAACTCACTTAAACTTATTCTGTATTACTAATAATTAGCTAGAAATGAAAGTCTTATATTTTTATATTTTAAAAGGTCCTCAAAGAATAAGCATATTACTTGCCTTGTTATCCACACTTGAAAAATATCTCCTTCCATAAAAATCAAATTAGAGCATGCCAAATTAGTCTTAGGATTAGCCAAAAAAAAATCCAATGTAATTACATGTTACACAGAGAAAATGATTCAGTTTCCTGATTAAAATGCACTTCCCTCCTAAGAAACACTGCTATTCCTTAGTTAGCAATGACCCTGCTATCCACTAAGTGCTTCCGTTTACCGAATTCTTTTCTATAAAGTTGTAAATGAAATTTTAAATCTTGGAAGGTGTCCATTACATTGCATATTATAAAATGAAAAAACTTATATTTCATTTCTTAAAAAAGCATATTTTCTTTCAACAACATGCTTTCCAAACCTGCAGAGATAAAATGTTTTTAGCCATAATTAAGTAATCTATGAAAATCAGCACAAATAAACTATTCAGGTGTTAAAAGGATATAATTTGGAGGAAGAAAGTTCCAGCTCAAGACCTGATTGGCAAGTGCCAGGTAGCGCTGAAACACCGAAGACATTTGAGCACTGAGGTTTTCGCGCCTGCTGAATTCCTGAAGAACTTCAACCGTTAACATGAAGATCTGACGAAGGTCTTCTTCCTATAATAAATCAATCACACATATTTTTTGAGCAAAAGGTTATCCAAAATGTATTCTCATTTAAGAACCATAAAACAAAACAAACAAAAACTCTAAACCTTCCAATGGAAACCACTACCTCTTTAAGAACATTTTCCATTTTCAGGCCTGCTCATAATTTAGAGCACACTACGCTTTCCAGTGACACCGCTTTGGCGCATCTACCACTGCAGAGAAGTCGAGTCTTCAACAACCACTACGGGGCTGGAGGGTCAGTTGCTTTGGTGAAGAGCCCTCGGATTTCAGCCAATGCCTTCACATAGCTTTACTTCAGAGCCAAACAATACATATGAGACAAAGAGCCCACACCATCTGCAATAACATTTTAAATACATGGCCCTTGTTGGCATTCTGCCAGGCCTATTTTAAGGCCAGCAGAGTCCTACCAATTGAAATTAGTTCTATCTAAATGCAATAAGAACAGAATAACTACTCTAAGGATGTTTGGAGGAGTATTTCCTTTTTGTGTTGTTTAAAGACTAGAATTAACAAGAAATCTTAAATTGTTAGCTATGTTCACGAAATCTTTTTCCTATCCTATCCTTTACCTTTTACTAAATACTATGAAATTGCGACACAAATCTTCAAAGTATAAATGAGATACAATAAGTGTTCTTACTCCATTAGGAAAAGATTGTGTTAGCAATCTAATAAAACGTAAAAACAAAAATACCAATACCTGAAAAACTCTTTTGCAGTTACCATGGAATTCCATACTGAGTCCAATGTTGCTAGTTTTACTTGAACTTGAAAATTCACTCAATAGTGCAGTTAGAATAGAACAGGCCAGAGTTTGCTGTAATTATTTGATAAGAAACAACTGTAAGGCATTATTTTTCCAATGTTTTGCTTCAATACAGCATTTGTTCAAAGAACACTTTCTATCTTTAGATCTTTCATCATCTTTAGATCTTATACCTACCAGTCAGAAAACTAGACACGACAAAGTAAAGATAGCTCTTCTAAGTAGCCTAGTAATTCTTAATAGTAATTCCTCAACTTCAGTTCTACAAATCCATCTATGACTTGACCTCAGGACATACAACTATTCAATCATGGAGTGCAAATGACATTTCAGGATAATCAATGTCGAATGTATCATTTCATTTACTTCACACAACAATCCATAGTCCCATTTACAGTTGAACAAGTGAGATTAGGAGAGGTAAGTAATTAAGGCCAGCAGAGATCTGAATCCAGGTCTGTCTGACTCTATGTTCTCACGGCTGTAAAGTGTACAGATGAAAAATGAAACAGATTTTATAGCATGCAAAACATTAAAACAGGTAGTTCACAAAAGTTTTTTAAATGGAAAATGAAGATTTTCCTTCTTAACAGCTCTATCCAACAGGCTCCTAATATCAACTTGCTGCTTTTATTCATAGACTATTTAGATTTAGAGTCAAGGTGCCAAGGATGGAGAGGATACAAATTATTTTGGCAAGTTTCCAGGGGTTAAACAGAAATATGCACACTACCTCTGAACAACCGAAAGATTAAAGTCAAGACGATACTATTTCTGCGAGCTTATACAACAGCTGAGCGCTGTCTTACCCACCCACCAACTGCAACATCTTTGTTCAGAAATGCTTCTGATGTCAGTACCTTGACCTTACAGATGCTTATCTTGGCAAATCTTAGCAAATACACATAAAATTAAATTCCTAATGGCATGAGTTGATATTTGCTAAAGCTGAATGAAGGATGGTTACATGGATGACCAATATACTGTATGTCTATTTTTGTATATGTCTGAAACTTTCCTCTAAAAACTCTATATAAAGAAATAAATTCATATCTGCCTCTTAATCGCCACTAAAATAAGCATGGCTGTATAACTAATATTTATGGATGGCACACTAGCTCATACAATTAAGCAGTTTCTTAGACTTTTCCACACTACGAAAGCCTGATAATGGAGAATATATGCAAATTCCTTCAGGAATCTGGGGGTATAGACCAAGGTGCCTTCAACAATGGTAAAAGTACTCTTAATATGCCCGGTTTAGTGTAAACATACACATGCACACATACACACATTCTCTCTCTCTAATTTTACTTCAAAATATAAGTCTCTTCGATTATGAAACGTCTTCCCTTCGGCAAATCGTCAACAGCAGTATACATGCCCCAGGCACATGAGGAGAAACCTGGTCTGAGAAACCAAGCACTGAAGAGCCTCTCATAGAGAAAACAGTTGGTCACATACTCACTTCACTTTACACATTAAAGGGATCTTAGAAACTCAACCAGTACAATCTCCCCCCTTTTTTTTAGTTAAAAAAAATTATAGCTTAAAATAGGACTTTCTTGTAAAATGGTGACTAATAAAAGTATCAACAATCAAAACCTCACAGATATATTTAAGGAACACTGGGATTGTGAACATTTTAAAAATTTTAAAATAAGGTTTTTAAATATACCTAGGCCTTAGTGGGGGAAAGTAGGTACCAAATTCAAATTAATAAAATTCAAAGCGAAACGTTAGCACACAGAGAGATCTAATACAACAGATTACAAGGATCCTGATTCTGGAAACATTTCACAGATCTTTTAGCCTTGGCTTTTCTCTCCTTTCTAAATCAGACTTCAGCAAATAGAACATTATGAACCCAGAAGCTCTCATTAAACACAAACTTATCATTATTACAAACATATTATTATCTATTTAATTTTCCACAGGTAATTTACAAATTGCCACAAACTATTACTGTCAACCTCTATTCACCACATAATGGCATATTTTTAAACTATGACCACATTCAAATTTTCAATAACACAACTCAAATTAAAGAAATATATGCTCACAATGAAGCTTTATTTTTATGTGAAATAAACATTTCCTAAGAATACATGCACATGTCTGAAGTCAAGATATGAAAAACTGAGTGAAGGAAAGGGCCAGGAACAACGAAAGCTGAGGACTTTCTGAGGCTAATGATGCAGGAAGAAGGAAGGAGTTTTAAAAATAAAAGTCTCCTTGAACTACAGACCCCATGAGACAGACGAGCAGCCCTCAGTGGGCGGGACGGCTTCGTGGGCAGCAGTAAAGATGGTCTCCTCACAACGGCTAACTTGCACACAAATGAAGTAAATTCACCCATAGGAGACAGTATATTCTTAACACATGATAATTCAGAACAAACAGTCCGATTATAGACTCAGTTCTCTGAATAGAAGAATATTTTGTTTTTAACTTTTTCCTATAAAAAGATCTTAATCTTAGAAAAACTAGAAACTACAGAAAAGTACAAAGAAACTTGGCCACAATCCTATTATCCAGAGATTATCACTGCAGGTATTTGTTCACTGCTTCCTAATTTTTAATACACAGGTATACAACATTTATATGCCATTTCTATCAGCTTAGATGTATTGTTTTCCACTTTATACTTGTGAAATAGAAAGATAAAATTTTTAAAACTAAGTTCTTTTCAAATTACTGCCAAAGACATACGAAATACATAAAAATAAATTATGCAGGATGGTTACAAGTATATCAGAAACCAAATTTTCTGATGTTAAAGTACCTAAAATTACTAGCTTTCAAAGAACTGTAATTCAGTAAGACAGTCTCATCATTAAAAGATTTCATTTTCTGCTCTTTAATTTGGAAATCCTGTAAGGCTTTGAGATTAGCATCATAAATATTCAATATACCATACCACTATGGCTCAAAGGGGCCAAATTAATAGGAATTCCCAAAGAACGATGAATTACAAAGCACTGAGTGTACAGCAGGAGAGCAAAGCACTTCTATACATATCAACACAGTATTTCTCCCTATTCACAGATCATGTATCACACTGTGACCATGACTCAATTCCCAATATGGTTACTCATCTTCAGTATTTGATTATCAGTTAAACCTCATTACAACAGGTTACCTTCATGGTAGGTGCACTGCACTGTAATGAAAACAGCGAGAGAAGCAAGCCCAAACTGAAATCCTACAGGGAAAAGAGCACAGCTTCTCCTCAGNTCAAATCTGCCTCTGAGAGATCACAATTTTTTGTTTTTCTTACCCTTGTAGAAGGTCCCTGTCTGCTCGCTTCAGACTTTTTGGTCTCCAAGATCATCCCAAGTGCATACCTCTTAACTCCCCTGTACTGATCAGTACCTTCAAGTGCTGCCTCTCTGCCCTCTGTCACAGTCAGGGCTAGATATTCTTTCTGTACTCAAGACAGAGACTCTGATACTTAAGAGGGTCAGAAACAAAAGCTGTTGTAAATAATTTAGAGTGGTGAATTTCAATGAAATCAGATCAAAGTTGATTGATGAGGAGTACACTAAGACTGTCAAACTAAACAGTGATTAGACCAGTATAAAATACCATTAGTACATATCTTACAAGTATAAGAGGTTAACACAGCAATGCTTCATTTCTCACAGAATATAGAGAAATAAGTTAACATCTCTTAATTTTCCAAATGCAGCCAGCAAATATTTTTAATGCAACTTTCTTCATGTAAATTTCTCCAGAAGAATTAATTCTTTTTGAATTTTTTTAATGTTTTTTTTTTTTAATTTATTTCTGAGAGAGAGCAAGCGAGAGAGAGAGCGTGAGAGTGTGAGCAGGAGAGGGTCAGAGAGAGAGGGAGATACAGACCACGAAGCAGCTCCAGGCTCTGAGCTGTCAGCACAGGGTCCGACGCGGGGCTCGAACCCACGAACCACGAGATCATGACCTGAGCTGAAGTCGGAAGCTTAACCGACTGAGCCCCCCCCCAGGCGCCCCTAATGTTTATTTATTTTTGAGGGGGGGGCAGTGCGAGTGGGGGAGAGGCAGACAGGGAGACACAGAATTGGAAGCAGGTTCTAGGCTGAGCTGCCAGCCCAGAGCCGACACTGGACTCGAACTCACAAACTGCAAGATCACGACCTGAGCTGAAGTTGGATGCTTAGCCGACTGAGCCACCCAGGAGTCCCCAGAAGAATTACTTCTAAGGCAGTTATTACATGATGTTGTAATAAAGACTTGCGATCTATCCACTAAACATATGAGGCTTTACAGCCTTGACAAAGTGGCACCAGAGGCCAGTGCCTTCTGATTTGTTTGTTCCAGTTTCTCTCAACCATCCTTTGCTGGCATCCAGCACTCTCTGCCGCCGGCAGTCTGACTAGCACGAACAAGTAGTCCTAAATTGACCTTTTATTTTCAGCATGTTAGAAGCCAAATAACAAAAGTTACTGAAATTATGTCCAAAATAAATTCTAAATTAAAATACTCCACATGACTCTTTCTGGAGCCTCAGTACAAGGATCTTACTGTTTGACAAAGGAGTCAGAAAATATGGGTTTTAAGAGTCCAAGATTTACCGTCTCAAGTAACTGGGGGCAAACTGCTTCATCTATCCTGGCCTCAGTTATCTCATCTACAAAAGGGGTTAATACCCTCTGCCCTACCTAATTCATATGATTGTCTAAAGGTTCCAATTAGATACTACATATTAAGAGTATAATATATATATATATATAGCAGCTTATGATGTGATAAGGTAAAACAACAGTATTTTTATCATTATCATTAAAAAATACCTATTTTGGCTTTTTTGGTCCCACTTCTTGATTACTATCTACATTCCACCAAATTAAAGTCACAAGATAACTCATCAATTAAAAAAAGAAAGCCATAACGAAAGCATCACTAAAGCAATGTAGTAGATGCTCAGTAAATCTTAGTTGGATTAATGAATCAACGCTTACTTCTATCCCTAACATTGTATTAACAAAAACACACTGGAAAATGAATTCATGATGTGTTCGCTGTTCTTTCAGCACTTGTTAATTTCAGAAAGAATATTTAAATACGTAAAACAAATAGAAGAAATTCAATGAGGTCTCAAGGCTAGAAGTGGAGTTTTAATATGTTTTCTTTCACTTCAGTACTGAAAACTCACAAGTTAATTCACTAACAACTTAAGTAACTGTTGTCTTCACATTACAAGTCCTGGAGCAGCATTCTCATTTCTAGTGAAAGCCATTAATTTCATGACAGTGAAAAACACCCTTCAGAGATGGCTTGCTTTACTCATCAGCTTACTGTCACAAGCACAACATATTCAAACACTAACTCCAGCTGACAAAATAAAACACTCTTGTTCAGAGAGAGGACTGTCTCTTATAATAGCCTGGCTCTTACCCCAGGAGATTTATTACCAAGAATAAGCTTTATGAAAGGCTGCCACACATAAAGCAGACTTCCAGCTGCTCTTCTAAGCAAACATCAGTGAGACGTGTGAGAAGAGGGATCAGGCCGACTGCACAGCCAGGGCAGCGGGGCTGCACACAAGGGCACTTCTCACCCGCTTCTCCCCAGCACAGGAAACAGGAAGACGGGAGGCTTACACACTAAATTAAACAGCTTTAAAAGTGACTTAATACATGCCTACTGCTTTCAAAGGAAATAAACATGAAATAGATGAAAACTGTAGCTGAAATGTTAAGATAAAAAATTTAGCTAATTTCCTTAGGAAGTAAAGTCTCCATTTCTGTCCCTCTCAAATCAGTCCAGGGGGTGTGACTCTAGGACACACCGCACTGAAGTAACCATGGCCACTTTTATAACCACAGACAGAAGACAACACCTGCCCACAAAGACACACACGAAGCAATGTACTTGCACAAACACAATCACTCTGAAAATATATCATACCTGGAAAAGGCACTGTATTTAAAAAATATAATCTCCTTAAGAAGTGCTTTATGAATTAGATATTTTTCCATAAAACCATCTGTGAAGAACAAACACTAAGAAACTTAAAGCATTTGAAGTTATTATGTTGGTTATGTGTATTTTTTAAAAATACACAATTAGTTTCCACGCATGAATAAAAGCATAAACTCTTTCTTCTGATTTTCATACTGAATATATTATCTGGCAGAAAAGAGGTGACATAATATAGTGTAGGTCCCAAAGTTCTTAAGCAAGAGGGCGTTAGGCTGTTGGGGAGATGAAACACACACTCGCTGAACGCTCACTAAATGCACTTAACATTGTCTTTGCCTGATCTGGGGAGCCCCAGACGTGGACATTATGACATTTATTTTATAAACAGTACCAGCAAATCAGAGCCTAGAGATGGTCAATAATTTGTACAAGTTAGTAAGGTAATAAAGGGCAGAGATGGGATTGAAGCCTAAATGTGAATCCATCATCAGGATCAGTGCTCTATTATACTATACTGCGCCCAAACTTATTTGAACACGTACTAGTACATGGGGATAGACCACCAAAAATATACTCTTAGAAAGGGAAGAGGGAGAGCCAGACTACATAGCTTCTGACCAGTGAAGGTTGATGGAAGCCTTATTCTAGAAGACGTATGACGGGAAAGTTAGTTATTTAACTTAATAATTATTCATGACGTCAACTCTTTCATCTGTAGAAAACCATCATTTATCTCTTCTTAAAATCTCTTCTCTTAAAATCACCTGTATAAAGAAAGTTTCAGGGACACCTGGATGGCTCAGTTGGTTAAGATCTCATGGTTTGTGACTTTGAGCCCCACATCGGACTCTGTGCTGACAGTGCAGAACCAGCTTGGAATTCTCCCTCCCTCTCTCTGTCTCTCTCCTCTCNCCGAACCCACGAACCGCAAGATCATGACCTAAGCGAAAGTCGGACGCTTAACCGACTAAGCCACCCAGGTGCCCCTCATTCTACTTTTTTTAAATCAAAGGTTCTCCCACTGATATTTATGTCTCTGAGACTAAGAAAATTCTTAAGTAAGAATGCTTAAGACTTAAGTAAATTCTTAAAGCATTCCCCCAAACTTTTAATGGTCTCAGAAGAAAGTAAGAGAGAAGTGTATACATTAAAATGTTTTACTGGTCTGTAACCTCATTTTTTTAGACCTGCCAAACGAGCTAGCCTCACGCTGCCGGGCAAGGGCACACAGGGGTGACCACACGGTGGCATGGTGGGCACTTCACCTGCTGTGTACATGTAGAAGTGCTTTTCTAGTTAAATGTTCCAGCGTGCTCACTGAAGTAAATCCATGCAGCAATCCCGAAATTAAATTCTATCTCCCACTACACATTCTCTACAATTATAAAAGTTCTTAACCCTACTAGTAGAAATTCAACTTAAAAAAAAAAAAAACTTCCTGTTTTGGAATATTTCATGAGCATATTAAATGTATCCATTATTCTCAGAGTGTATGCACCGTGAAAAGAACAAAATCTTCTCTAACTCAATAGTTACATCTGTTCCAATCATTCTCAAAACATCAGTTATCTCAGTGACTCAGAAAGATCCAAATGCCAGGTTCCATTGGGACTACTTTTTGTGGAGGGTCAAATTACCCAAGGGGAAAGAAAGGGAAGAACGTAATTCCTGAGAATGTGCTCATTCCTCAGAGGCAAGGGACTCCTGATCTTTTGCCATCAGCGTCCGGAGCCTAGAAGCTGCTTGTGGGGGATGAGGACAAGTCACAGAAATTCTACCTTAACACTGGAATCCCAGCTGACGCGATCGCCAAACTAGCCAGGGAGAGAGCATCAGTCATAAACATACAGATCCCAGAATTACTAGCTAAGTTCCTAAAGTTTAAATCCTGGTCAGTCACATGAAGTGTCCTCCTTTACCGCAGACTGGCAAATGAAACAGTATGTCCTCAGGCACAATCTAAAATATGAAGAGTAACTTGATCCAGAACAGTAAGGGGTAGGATAACATCTCTAAGTAGCAGCCTCAGTTCAAACCTTTTCCCTACGACTTCTGGCTAGTTATGGTCTCCACGTGTTTTTCCTTCAGCCATCAATGACAGCCACCACTGGACTGCAACAAACGCTAACAGAAACCCATGCAAATAACAAGATGAGCGTTACAAAACAGACGTAGATCAGCACATCAGGGGCAAAGCTCTTCTTCAGAAATGGAGACCATGCCTACTAACAGACATTCTCAAAATAAGAAGATTAATAAATAAGTAAAAAGTAGCTTCCCAATCACTTTTACCTAAAAATTTTAAATGGAATCTTGAGGGCTATTTTCAAGACAGCTTCTCACTACACAAAACAAAGCCAAAATGACTCATAAAACGCAATGACTCAAACATGCAAGCTTCTACTTTCTTTAAGATTTTATGTCCACACCCAACGTGGGGCTCAGACTCACAACCCCAAGACCAAGAGTCACTTGCCCCACTGACTGAGCCAGCCAGGCGCCCCAAAACATGCACATTTTTAAAGTTCTTAGTTTTATGCAAACAGCTAAACTTTATGCAAACAACTAAATGCTAAGACTAAGTGAAAAAAAAAACATAAAATTAGATCTTTGGATTATCAGAGTGTCTAGGACTGCACTGTCCAACAGGGTTGCCACTAGCTACGTGGGACTATTTGAATTTCAGTTAGAAAATAAAACAAATTAAAGATTCGGTTCCTCAGTCACACCAGCCACATTTCAAATGCTCAAAAGCCACAAGTATCTGGCACAGTGGCTTCATACTGAAGTCTTGATCTAGAACAGTTACATCAAAACAGAGAATTCTACTGGAGAGCAGTACTCCTGAAGAAATCTGCCACAAAAATGGCAAAGAACACAATATCCATACAATTAAAAATCAAAACAGACACTGAAACGTTCTGGGGTGCCTAGCTGGCTCAGCTGGGGGGCACGCGACTCGCGATTTTAGGGTCGTGGGCTTGAGCCCCACATTAGGTATAAGAGATTACTTAAATAATTCTTTTTAAAAAAGAAAGAAATGTTCTGTATCTTGACTGTGGTAGTTCATGCGTAACTGTCACAACTCACAGAAATGTACACCCCTTCAATCGATGCGGTAACACATGTAAATTATTCCTCAATAAAGTTGATAAGGAAAAAAAGGATAGATATATGACCCCTGGTGTATTCCAAAGGAAAAATAAAATATATTTTGGGAATGCAGAGGAAGGTCCAAAATCCTGACTTGCTTACATGGTCCTTCAGCTGAGACCCCGGTGCGTCAGCCTGGGGGGGTCCCAGCCAGAGAGGAGGGCAGGCGGCTAGAGAGAGGAGAGTGCATATCTGCCCACGGCAAGAGGTGTGAGGAGCCAGAGATCCACACACTAGGGAAATTAAGGGACACTGTGTAGATTCCTCCAAAAATGTACCTACATCCTATCCTCAAATTGTCAAGTTAATTATTAAGATCACATCACTCACTGAGGGGCCACTGAAAGATGTAAAGTAATTCATGAAGAGTTGTAAGGTGTACAGCCTCATATGGGCATCTCTCAATTAAAGAAAAGAAACTGGTACAATGAAAAAACTACCCAAAATATTTAAAGATTTAATACCTGAAAATCAGAGCAGCCAGGATTACCATTCCCAATTCCACAAAACCCTTCAGCTCTCACCAAGGACCACAGCTGAGCACCCAGCACCAACTCCGGCTCCTCCTGCCTGTGACCGAGTGGCTGCTACCAGTCACTCTCCCAGGCCCAAGTTCTCAAGAGACAGACAGGAGATTCAAAGGGGAAAACACGGGCTCTCCAGAGCAATTCCATCAAGAACAACGGGTCTCAAATCTGTTTGGTTAACACCTGGTAGTCACAGTATATATACCTCGGTGCATTAGTATAACAACATTAAATAATTTTTATTATGTTACATATCATTTTACTCAAACATTTCTATTATCACTAGCAGTTGTCAAAGGTTTATTAAATGGGGGAAAATGCTCAATGGAAAAGAAATGGTTACGTGTATTATGGTGTATTAGCTTATAGTATTTTGCACCATTAAAATGAGGATTATGAACACTGGCAACATAGAAAAACAGAATCAAACGAAAAAACAAAGCCACTATACCTACAGTATGTAAACATATAAAAAAGGACTAAAAGAAAACATAAACAATGGGAAATTGCTTGATTCTTAGACTGTGCACTTTTTCTTTAATGTAGCTATCATTCGTGTTGCTATGTTATTTGTATAACACAGAATAAAATTTCTAAATATTTATAAACACAGAGAGCACACTTACCACAGTGGGATTGCCACTACTTATCAACTGGCTGACTTCATGAAAAATGCTTTTGCAGTCAATTGATTTATCTAAGGATCCGCGTTTTACAATTACTGCTACTGCTAATAGAATCTGTTCCCGAACATACTTTTGGAGGCTGTAAAACATAAAAATCATTGTGAAAACCTTTACATGATTCTAATATAAAACTACTCCCAAATTTCTCCGTACGCCTGAAGCTACTGACAACACAGCTTACACAGGAGAGCAGTATAGCCCACTGGTTACACATGGTCTCCAAAGCCAGAAGATCTAGACTTCAATCTATGCTTCACTATGTATCGGCTTTGTGACCCTGACCAAGATAGTTTCAGAGCCTCAAGCTTTCTCATCTGTGAAATGGGGATAACAGTAACGGGGCTGTAACTAGAATCAAATATTCTTCAAACTGCACCCAGTGCATATTAAGTGCTATATAAGTGTTAACCGCTTCAGGCAGTGTTCAATAGATAGAAGTCAGTTTACTAAGACCCAGATTATGATTCTACCAATAAAGAAATTCTGATCTAATATCCATCTCCAAACAGCAGTATATCTTAAATCCATTCCCTTAAATGTGAAAAGGCAACAGGCTAGCTACCCAAAATATATTACGGACACATACACATTTAAAAAAAATGCTTAGGGGCGCCTGGGTGGCTCAGTCAGTTAAGCACCAGACTTCAGGTCATGATCTCACAGTTTGTGGGTTCAAGCCCCACACTGGGCTCTGTGCTGACAGCTCAGAGCCTGAAGCCTGCTTCAGATTCAGTGTCTCCCCCTCTACCCCACTCACACACTCTCTCTCACAAATAAACATTTAAAAAAATTTTTTTTAAGTTTTAAAATTCCTTGTCTAAACTGTGCTCTTCAGTGTTATGGCAGGAGCACTGATCCCAGGTGAAGGTATTCTACAAAGTCCACAGAGATTTAACTGTCCTTTCACAATCTTTTCTTAAAGGTAAGGCTCAGAAAACATACCGTTAGAATCCAGCTTCTAGAATGCCACAAGGATGCAACCATGTGCTCTTGGGATAAACCCCAAATTCTTTTAACATGGCTTACAAGCAGTGGGACCCAACCCAGTTTTCTTTGGACCCTACCAATTTCCCTGTTGTCTTACCTAATTACTTACTAATCAGGTTTTCTTCTACCCTGCAAAGTGTCCCCATCTGGACATAAATGGTACAGTCACCCACTTCAACAGCCTTTCACAGTCGGGACCTCCTGCCCTCTCTGACCCCACCCTTCCACATACACCCAAAACCGCAGACATCCTGAGCCTCTTCCAGTCCCTGGCACGACGCACACTTCCAGTCCTCTGCCAGGACTGCGCTCCCACCTTCTCCAGAGGGATTCCCTGAACACGATGGGCCATGACTAAGGAGGACTCCCCCAACACATGACAGGCATTTACTGGACACACAAACAAACATGCCTTGTATGTCAAGACGGAAGTGAAAAATATTCCTTCAAAATACAGACTTGAAGCACTCGTTAAGCAAATAAATGCAGAGATCGTATTAGAAGAATAGGAGGAGTAGGAGTTAACCAAAAGGAATTTTTGTACGTTTGGGGAGACACAATAATTTCACACACATTGACTACTACCAGAAAATGTACATAAAGCTAGTTTTAAAGACCTCCATTGGCAAGAATTATAACTTACTAGGAAAATAAATAGTAGCTAACACTGGTTGGTGTTTATGTTACACAAGGCTATAAACTAACTTCACAAAAATTAATACATCCAATCCTCACAAGTATCTTTTGAGTAAAATACTATTATTAACTCTAATAGCTAATTAAATTAATAACAATAACTTTTTAAAGATTTTTTTAATGTTTTTATTTATTTCTGAGAGAGAGAGAAAGAGAAAGAGAAAGAGAAAGAGAAAGAGAAAGAGAAAGAGAAAGACAGTGTGAGCAGGGGAGGGTCAGAGAGAGAGGGAGACACAGAATCTGAAGCAGGCTCCAGGCTCTGAGCTGTCAGCACAGAGCCCGACGCGGGGCTCGAACCCACAAACCGTGAGATCATGACCTGAGCTGAAGTCAGGTGCTTAACCGACTGAGCCCCCCAGGCACCACAATGACAATAATGTTAAAACCGAATGCACTAACAGGGTAAGTACCCGCCCATGCACACAGAGTCAGAAGTAGATTCTCAACCACTCTGCTATACTGTCAAGTGCACCTTGCATTTCACTCTGTGAAAATGTCATCTCCATCAGGAGGAAAAAACGAGAAAAGAGAAAACTCTGAGTACCAAACGAGAAGTATACAACGCTATGCATGCAGCATTCACAGTATTCTCCCTATACAATATACCAACAGTATTCACTCGCCCCTAGTCCATACTGTAGGAAATTTTACAAGATAAAAATGTCTGTGTCATGAAAGACAAAAAAACAGTACAACTATTCTAGATTAAAATGAAGAGACTAAATACAATCTATAATCTATGGTTAAACCTGGATCAAACAAATAACCTTTAAAGGAGGAAAGGAGATCAATAACATTATTCAGAAAACTGGGAAAATGAGAATATAGAATCAAAATTATATTCGCTTAACGTAATATGCCAATTATATCGAGAGTGTTGAGGGAGGCTGGGTGGCTCAGTTGATTAAGCATCTGACTTTGGCTCAGGTCATAATCTCATGGCTNGCACACTTCCAGTCCTCTGCCAGGACTGCGCTCCCACCTTCTCCAGAGGGATTCCCTGAACACGATGGGCCATGACTAAGGAGGACTCCCCCAACACATGACAGGCATTTACTGGACACACAAACAAACATGCCTTGTATGTCAAGACGGAAGTGAAAAATATTCCTTCAAAATACAGACTTGAAGCACTCGTTAAGCAAATAAATGCAGAGATCGTATTAGAAGAATAGGAGGAGTAGGAGTTAACCAAAAGGAATTTTTGTACGTTTGGGGAGACACAATAATTTCACACACATTGACTACTACCAGAAAATGTACATAAAGCTAGTTTTAAAGACCTCCATTGGCAAGAATTATAACTTACTAGGAAAATAAATAGTAGCTAACACTGGTTGGTGTTTATGTTACACAAGGCTATAAACTAACTTCACAAAAATTAATACATCCAATCCTCACAAGTATCTTTTGAGTAAAATACTATTATTAACTCTAATAGCTAATTAAATTAATAACAATAACTTTTTAAAGATTTTTTTAATGTTTTTATTTATTTCTGAGAGAGAGAGAAAGAGAAAGAGAAAGAGAAAGAGAAAGAGAAAGAGAAAGAGAAAGAGAAAGAGAAAGACAGTGTGAGCAGGGGAGGGTCAGAGAGAGAGGGAGACACAGAATCTGAAGCAGGCTCCAGGCTCTGAGCTGTCAGCACAGAGCCCGACGCGGGGCTCGAACCCACAAACCGTGAGATCATGACCTGAGCTGAAGTCAGGTGCTTAACCGACTGAGCCCCCCAGGCACCACAATGACAATAATGTTAAAACCGAATGCACTAACAGGGTAAGTACCCGCCCATGCACACAGAGTCAGAAGTAGATTCTCAACCACTCTGCTATACTGTCAAGTGCACCTTGCATTTCACTCTGTGAAAATGTCATCTCCATCAGGAGGAAAAAACGAGAAAAGAGAAAACTCTGAGTACCAAACGAGAAGTATACAACGCTATGCATGCAGCATTCACAGTATTCTCCCTATACAATATACCAACAGTATTCACTCGCCCCTAGTCCATACTGTAGGAAATTTTACAAGATAAAAATGTCTGTGTCATGAAAGACAAAAAAACAGTACAACTATTCTAGATTAAAATGAAGAGACTAAATACAATCTATAATCTATGGTTAAACCTGGATCAAACAAATAACCTTTAAAGGAGGAAAGGAGATCAATAACATTATTCAGAAAACTGGGAAAATGAGAATATAGAATCAAAATTATATTCGCTTAACGTAATATGCCAATTATATCGAGAGTGTTGAGGGAGGCTGGGTGGCTCAGTTGATTAAGCATCTGACTTTGGCTCAGGTCATAATCTCATGGCTCGTGAGTTCAAGCCCCGCGTCGGACTCTGTGCTGACAGCTCAGAGCCTGGAACCTGGTTCAGATTCTGTCTCCCTCCCTCTCTGCTCCTCCCCTGCTCACTCTCTCTCAAAAAATAAATACACATTAAAAGTTAAAATAAAAAAAGGATGAAGTACCATGATTTCTGCAGCATACTTTCAGGTGATTCAGGGAAAATGCATATATGTGACAGAAATCAAATGTGACAAAATGTTAACTGAGCCTCTACAAGGAAAAGAGTACGTGGGTGTTCACCGTTATTATTCTTCCAACTGTGCTTAAAGTGTTTTTTAAAGTATTTGGGGGAAAATATGTAAGGGAACTATTTCAATGTAGAACCTTACAATCAACTCCAAAATAGCTTCTGAACTAATGAAAATTAAATTTAAGAATGATATTATTTTTGGGGGCACCTGAGGGGGCTCAGTCGGTTAAGTGTCCGACTTTGGCTCAGGCCATGATCTCACGGTTCGTGGGTTCGAGCCCTGCGTCGGGCTCTGTGCTGACAGCTCAGAGCCTGGAGCCTGCTTCAGATTCTGTGTCTCCCTCTCTCTCTGACCCTCCCCTGCTCACGCTGTCTCTCTCTCTCAGAAATAAATAAAACATTTTAAAAAAAGTTAAAAAAAAAAAAAAGAATGATATTATTTCGGATAACAGAAGAGATCACCTGCATGTGTGCTTGCACACACAAGCGCGCACACACACACACAATCAATATCTACCGCACAGTTAAGTCTACCCAAATCTCCAGAGTCCAGCCGTTCCTACATGGGGAGGGTGGGAAACTGGGATCAATGAGCAGCTCCAGTAGCACCCCCAGATGGCCTCATGAAACAACAAAATTTCTTTAAAATTTAAAGAAAGAAAGAAAATCAGCATGAAGGAGAAGACAAAGGTTTGAAATTGGGACAATTTTTCCTTATTCTATTAAAACCAGAAAAAATTCCCTCCCTTCATGTACATCCTATCCACTCATCCTATAGCAAGCATTACCCATTACACCTGTAACGTTTGTTTATAGGCTCAGTAAATCTTACCTTTTTTCTCTTAAGCATTTTTCTACATGTAAAGTGACTAGCACTTACCTGTGTGCTAAATTCATGCCAGTAACTATTATTAAATATTATGAGCTCAGAAGACTGCTAATGAACAATCAGTAGAAACAAAATTGTGCTCTAAATTATAAGCTTATGCATATTTATCACCATTGATCAACATGCCTAACTAATGTATTTCCAATTACAGAACATTCCTTCACTGAATTTGAAGTGCACATCTCTGCAAAAAGGATTCAACTGGTCAAGTGCACAAACAGCATGTGTACGATGTGCAGTGCCTCTTCTTAAAAGAAGACTTGGTGTTTGAGGGACTTAAAAAAAAAAAAAATCATACCAGCAATGAATGTACAAATCTTGTAAAACGTTCAAACAATACAAGGTGTAACACAAAAAGAAAACTAACTTCTACCCCATTTCTTAAAACGGATCCATTTTCCAAAAGAAACGATGAAAAGAATTTGGTCTCTCTCTTTCCAACCTTCTCAACGTGCCTCAATGTGCCTTTCTGTGTACGCACAGATAGAATACTCGGTCTGCTAATGGTGCCTGATCTCCCTCTGCACCTCTGTCCTGGGGAACTCACCCACGTCTCTAACGACACCAGGCACCCACAGAAGAACAAGTAAGTACAAAAGATTTTCAATGGCGTCCAAGATCAACTTTGATTTATAACCAAAATCTTAGGAACTAAACGCCCACCAAAAAACCTTACTACCCAGCACCATCTTTTCAAAGAAACAAAACCTAGTATCATAACCTTAAAGCAGTGTTTCTCTAAGCAGAAGAACAACCCATAACCACGTGTGTGTGAGTTTTTAAAATATGAGCCCCAAGCAGAGCCTAACCATAAACATCAATCCTCAAAAACGTAAAGGAAAGGTTTGAAGAGAAGCGGGCAGAGGGACTCTGGCAGCGTCTCGCCGTGCACGTACTTGGGCCTCTGTAAGACGTAGGTTAAGAGGAATGTTCTCAGCGACTCGATGCTTCCTTTTTCCAAGAGAATCCACTCCCGGACGACCGCTTCCATTATGGCCGTGGCAGCTTGAAAGAGGACATAGTCCACTTTACTTGTTTCTGAGGAGAAAATTAGAAGCTTTCTTTAAACAGCAGTTCCTCTTTCTTCGAACATTTTGCATTTATCAATTTAAAAACAGAACTTTTCAGACAAGGAATAAGATGGTTACCTGTTCTTTTTTTAATCCAGTGACCTTGCTCTAGCACCACAAAGAGGTTAGTTCCTCTCAGAAGACACCCCAGGCAGGTGGCAGCTAATCACCGATCACAATTTTCACAAACTTTCCTCACCTCTCTTCAACTGTTACTTCCAAAGCATGAAGAACTAAAAAATAACACAGCTTTAAAAAAAATAAAATAAAAATATAAAGCAATCAGAAAATTTCCTCAGAGATTCTCACCCTGTGCAAAATAGAGCTTTGCATCTGCAAAATATCTTAGTAAATCAGTCTTTGAACGTTACTATTTGTGATGAGCCATGGTGCTAGAATATTTTCTAAGTAATTAAGCTTCCAGCAGGATGGCCCATCTCTAACAGCAAGTTCAGAAATAAACACAATTATGTTCAGGTTATTTTTCTCAAAATGTTAAAAAATATGGGAGTCACATTTACACAAGGTGAGAAGTTCTTGTGAATTTTCTGATTGCAATACTGATCAAACTGAGTAAAATTCCAAAGCTACACTTAGAACACCCCAGCCTTAACTAGCAAGTTACAGTATCTGAACTAAAAACTGAATCAGGAGGGAAAGAAAAAACAGAAAATTAACATACCTAAGAAATATTTTAATTTTCTATTTTTTCTTTTATTCACCAATACCACTACAATCAGTTTCCAAACAGCATTATCAAAAGGGAGAAACAGTCAAAATGAAGTCAAGAAAAAGTAGAAATTTTCTGAAGTTCTAAAAAATAACCATCATGTGAAATCCATGAAAAGTCTCTGATTAGACTGCAGGGTATTTGCCAAGATCACTAGACATGAGTATCCGAAAGCCCTGAGAAATTAACTCTAGGCATAGAATGGCACCTTCAAGAATTTACCAGAAGAGCGTGAAGATATAGTGAGGCACATCATTTTCTCTCCTACTCAAGCTCAGGTCATTTAAAAATCTTGAGTGATCTTGACACAATAAGCTATAAAAATGGGTGAGAAAAGGTACACCCTGCATAATTTCCATCAATTAGAGTACTAAATAGGAGTTTTGAACATAACAAAACTAATAAGAGGGCCAATTTGGACCTTTTGATTCCATGCTTTCTTAACATGAATTCTAATTGAGATGATAATCAGAACTCACAAAAGTTTAGAAACCTTAAAATATTATCAACGATAAAAGCAATAGCTGCCAAAAATGTAAACCTATCCAAAAAAGATGTATTTAAAGTTCCAGGAGAAAAAAAATGTTTTATTCGAAGAGGAATTGAAACAAAAACTAGCTGTATCTATTTAGATCACTTAAGGAGAAATATGTACTGCTCACAAAGGTAATTCAAGTAATCTCTCATTATAAACCTCTTCTTGAAAGTAAACGATGGTTGACTGCCTAGCTTCATTTTCCACTGCCATACTAAACATTTTTAGGGCAAGAAATCTGAATTCCTTAATCATGGATTTTAACAAAACCCTAACAAAATCTTAGGGACTCACAGAATTTTAGAAATAGAACTCCAAAGGTCACCTAATTCAATTCCTGCCTTTTACAGTTGAAAAACACGCTGATGCACCAAGGGATGAAGGGAAAAGAACCCAGATCACACGGCTGATAAATGTTCCTTGAGCAACACTATAACCGCCCCCCCCCCCAAATGCACGTGCTGATGAACAGAAGACCAAACAAGCGCCTCCTGGTTTTCATAAGCAACAAAACATGCTCATTTCTAGCCATTTGTGCTTATGTCCAAGCCATCCGTCCTGCCTCCCCTGCTGTTTGCAAGGGACGAGGGAGGGAATAACTGCAGAAGGCGAATGACATTCAGAAGTTTCCAGAGTAACTCTTTCTAAATACCTCTGTTTGGTATTAAATGGGCATCTCTAAATTGCTACTCCCATAAGAAGCTTCTCTGAGAATGGAGGAGTCTGAAAAAAAAATAGCCAAATTCCAAATTTAAAAGAAGGAATTCTCCTAACCTAATGAATTACACTCCACCTTCTCCTGAAACTTAGCGGTCTTCATAAAGCGCACCTTCACACATCGCAGGGTGCAGAGACGCCGGACGGAGCCCTCGAAGCTGCAGGCAGGAGAGCAGGACTCTGCATGACAAGCGAGCCTCATCCCTGCTCCCTGCTCTAAAGATGCTTGAAACTGCAAGGCCTTCATGAGGAACTCACAATTCATCTAGAATTTCTGATACTTTCCGGTTGATTCTCCGCGGACCGGGGCACTACTGTCTAGACAATAAATTATTTTAGGTCATTTCAGCAGCAAGCTTTCACTTCTTACCACAGCGACTTCTTTTAAAACTTATGTGACTAAAATTCATTTCTATCCTGTCAGCCATCTGGAACTACACAGAGCCACGAAGACAAAAATTAAAGTGAAGTAAATGATGAGAGGCAGAACACTACATTCGGATCCAAAAATATTCGTGAAAGAAACGAAAACCACAGCAGTCAAGGCCCAGGCGTTCGAGCGCTAGCCGGCTCTCTGGCCCCGGAGACGTGGGGCCGCCCGCGTGGCGCTGCCCAGGCACACCAGTTGATAACAAGCCTCAGATTTCATTCCGTTTTTGTTCCAACCGCTTCTGAGGTAACAAGTTAAAGACGCCCATTTCTCCCTCAGAGAAGGACAGAAGAACACCCGCGGCAACCTTAGCTCCGGAAGCCCGGACCCGACCTCTCCCAGGCCGGGCGCGTCTGTAACAAGGACAGAACTCACAGGGCCTGCGAAGGCGCATGTGACCAAACCAAACTAACCAACTCCTACGCCAGAGACGCGGGTGCGAGGTGAAGAAATCTACAAGTCCTCTGCTGACACAAGGCACCGGCATGCGACACGCGCACACAAATGCACGTGTACACACACGCCGGGCGGGGAAGCAAACCGAGAATGCCAACAAAGGGATGAGAAGGAAATGAGGAAAAACAAGAAACGTAATGAAAACTTAGGTCAGAAGCGGGAAGGAAGAATTTTAAGAGACCAGAACAGGGAAGCATCAGAGAGGAAGTCTCCCCGTCATTAGAACAAATCACCCCGACACTGTATAAAAATGGCACATTATCCCTACGTAAGAATGTGAAAATTCTGAACTGCGATTGACTGCCACTTGTATGAGAAGTCTTCTTAGAGGAATTGACCCTTCTGGGCTGGTGGCAACTGAGTAAGGGGTGGAAAGATTCTCTGTGAAGTTTAGATGCAAACATTAATGTAACACAGGGCGTTGCAGTACATTAATGATTAGATTACAATACATGCACTCGACCTTTTAAATAGTTAATGTCTCAAAACCCAAACCGATTTTAAAAGCACAGCCAGAACTAACAATACTATTCTTTAGAAATTTTTATCAGGAAAACAAAAGTATTCCAAAACAAGCTCAAATCATAACAAAGCAACAGTACTTCATAATATATACATACTCTAAAAAGGAAAGAGTCGTATAAACAAATACACTCTAATAAAATACTTACAACTTAGATCAACTATTTCCCAACTAGTACAACTAGTGACAACTGAATTACAATAGGAAGTCAGATGAAACTGATGGGATCCTAATTAACGTACTTAAGGCATAGGCCATAAACACCAGACTCCGAGTTATTTTAGGTGACTAGTTTCATACAATAGTTTTCTAAACTATTAATGCTGAACAATTTCAAGGCAGTAAAGATGAAAGCTCCCTTGAATTCTTAATGCTGATGTTTAGCTTTGCTTCTTGTGATTTAACTTTGAATTAGATATTCTCCATAGGCATGAGAGAACAAATTTTCTTAGTGCCAGAAACAAGTTCACACAAGGATAAAACCTGATCGCTAAAAAAAAATAAAATAAAAACTGCCTCATTTCCAATTTAAAAGGTGGTTATTAAAACTGTTCCTCTAACAAGAAAATCTAACTCCTGACTGAGACAGAGCCACCTCACCACCACTGCTAGCTCCTTGCGAACAGAGAACAGAGCACTGTGTTAAGGTTATCATGTTTTTAAAACGCCATCTGAAGTCAGGTAACGGGGTTACATACTTTACTGTTTACAAAGTGGTTTTATATGTTACTACATTTGTGCCTCATGACAACTTAAGGCAACGAAGCCCATTAAGGAAAATGGCACCACTGTTCCCATTTCATATATGAAAAAAGGCTCCGAGAGGCTAAGTGACTTCCTCAGGCTGACCCCATGCAAGACACACCACCAGCAGGCAGGCCGCACAGGCCCCACAGCAGTGCTCTCTCTGTTCCCATCTAACAACTCATTTGTAAGCCCTTAGACAGAAAGCATTTTTAACATATAAATTTAATTGTAGGCCATTTTGATCTGGAAATCAGAGTGCTGGTGGCTAACAGGTAAGTCTTACTGAAAACACAAGAATGAAAGGTCAGACATTTTAGTTCCTAATATGCTACTAACCAATTTTATGGTCAAGAATAACTCAAATAGCCTTTCAGAGGCTCAAATATGGGTTACAAAAAATGGCTCCAATTAAGAAAGAGTCAATAAGTAATTAAGTTTTCAAATAACAATAACCAATGAAATATCTCTTACTATCACTGAAAAATATATAAGAGGCAGAAGACTGTGTGTGTGTGTGTGTGTGTGTGTGTGTGTGTGTGTGTGTCTTAGAAACACCATCTTTGGACAAGACTTATAACTTTTGTGATTATTTTTAATGGAAAGATTGTTTCTGTACATCTATCAGATAAAAGGTACTTGTAAAATATTTTACAAGAGTAAACATTAATGTTTCATTTTCCAATATACAGTGAAAATCTACATAGAATATTTATTTGCTAAGCAAGCTAAATATAAACTATATGATTAAAAAATTTTTTTGAATAGAAGAAAAATTGTTGAAACCTCCAAAAATAATCATAATTAAAGCACTAGAGTAAGATATGGTGCATTTCATATAATCTGTGATAGCACTCTCTTGAGAATAACTGAAAAAATATTAGATTTCCCCCCACAACATACTTCATGGTATGGCCAATAATAAAACAAATTATATATATACTTACTATATTTAGTAAATTACTATATTTACAAATTACTATATTTTGGGGAAGAAAATCCAAAGTAAAAACAGTTTTCTGCCTGGCTTTATGGAGTATCTTTAAAGCCACTTCAACAGAATGATTATTAATGGAAAACTGTTAATTATACATACCTACTTCTTTGAAAAGGAATTTAAAACACCTAACATTCAGGATAGAAAAATTATATTTGATTCTGCAAAAATACTTTTAAAGTGAATACTTACCCAAAATATGCTTGCAAACTGCAAATGGTGACTTTGACTTCCTAAATGATAAGAATATGTGCTCTGCGTGCTGGCGTTGTTCATTATTGACCATGGAAGGTGGTGCCTTGAGAGTTAAAACAAGAAAAGCAAAACAAAACAAAAAACAGAGTACACTTGTTTAATAAGACAGCTTGAACAACAGCAAACCTTTTACCCACAATAAGAGAAAATACTTTCACTTTCAGGGAGGGGGNTACTGTTTGTTATTTTACAGAAACTGTAGTAAAAAACTTCATAATAAATATTTAAAATACGGTTTCAGGAAAAAGGAGAAATTCCTGGCAAGGTTTAAAGTTGCCTACATTTTAGAAGACAGATGCTTATATAACATTTTTTGTATCTTTTAAACATAGCTAACTTATTGCTTTTTATTCCAAAATATACCACTTCATCTAACTTGACTAAGTGCAAATTATCTCTAAAGTCTTCAGCACTGGTGCAACCAAATCCAAAGTTACTAAAAATTGATTTCTCACTGCAATCCTTTAAGATGAAAATATTATCAGATAATTAATTCCACTTCAAGTTTCCTAAAATCACCATTAAGCCAGAAAAAGTACAGAACAGTGAAGTTTGGAAGGTACAAAACTTTTCTGAATATTAAATGAATCCGGAGAAAAGCCAGACTTCTGGCTTAACAAGAACACCTTCTAAAGTCAGCCAGGTATTTAAATTCCATTTTGTTCTAACAATCTTTTCTCTAAAGATATTCTTCTGAACCTAAAATATACCCACCTAAAGTACATCTTCTCATTGCATGGCTTGGTTATCTTTGACTCACTGAGACCCATCTGAAGAGATTGCTTATGCAGCCTACCAACTTAAACAGCAGAATTCTCAACTTGGGAGGGGAGAGGTAGGAAAACAAACCTTTGCTACTGTGACCAATATGAAATGGGGAAATCAAAATTTGAACTATATTTAGGGGTGCCTGGGTGGCTCAGTCGGTTAAGCGTCTGACTTCGGCTCACGTTGGGCTCTGTGCTGACAGCTAGCTCAGAGCCTGGAGCCTGCTTCAGATTCTGTTATCTCCCTCTCTCTCTGACTCTCCCGTGCTCAGGCTGGCTGTCTCTCTATCTCTCTCTCTCTCTCTCTCTCAGAAATAAATAAAAACATTTAAAAATTTTTCAACAAATTTCAACTATATTTAAACAATCTGGAAGATAAAAACATTTTGCAACAAAGTATATTATAAACTATATTATTGAAACAAACTACATTATAAACTATATCAATTAAGTATCATCATTATAAGCTATATCAATTATGCATCACTGGTCACTATTTTAGTTAAAATAGTAAGCAAAAATGTATATCTAAGAGAAATTAACCAAATTTGATAGCCTAGCCTAAAGATATAATTAGCCAAAACCAGTTCAGACTACTATTCCTAATGATACAGCACCCTCTACAGCTCTCTAGATAAAAATGAAAATATTTTCATCATAAAGAATTACGTTACATTCTTTTTATTTTATTTTTAATGTTTATTTTTTTAGAGAGAGAGCAAGAGCATGGGGAAGCGGAGTGAGAGGGAGACACAGAATCCGAAGCAGGCTCCAGGCTCCAAACTGTCAGCACAGAGCCCGATGAGCGGCTCAAACTCATGAGCCGTGAGATCATGACCTGAGCCGAAGTTGGACGCTTAACCAACTGAGCCACCCAAGTGCCCCGAATTGTGTTAAATTCTTTAATACATTTTTTGGAAAAGTCTTTATTAACACTGTGAACAGCTAAACTATGCTAAATATAAATATTTTTGTTCTTCCATTTGCAAATTCTTCGTCCTCACCATTTTCCTTAATTCAACAAGTTTCTGTTTTTACAAGATATTTCATCCTTAAAACCTGCTGACTGTACCCCCCAATCCAGCATATTAGTAAACACTATTACAACATGTTATACTGCTATGAACACAAATCAACAACTATGGATTACCCAGGTAATTCTGATTTATATTTTCTTTCTTCTCATCACCCTTGAAAGGGAGTACATACATAATTTTGCAAATACTTAATTATGCCATATTCTACAAACAAAAATAGTTTCTAAAGCTAATGATCTTTGGACACCCTGATCCACATACTTAAAATACAGGTCTCAATATAACTTTAATATAACAGTATTTCACTTATAAAGCATCAGATTTCATTAAGTAATGCAGTGTAATCTAGAAGTTGGTTTATATTAACCACCTGGTCGAACATTATCATACAAACAATAAAATCATCAATTGATTCATTAAATGGCAATATGGTATTCACTTTAGTTTCCCAAAGCCAAAACTTTTCTTTTTTAAAATGAATGATTTGGCAATGGTTTGCAAACAGCATGTTATGTGCATCCGCAAGTTCCGAGAAGATTTTTTGTTTAAAAAGACAGATGGGGCGCCTGGGTGGCTCAGTCGGTTGAGTGTCCAACTTTGGCTCAGGTCATGATCTCACAGTTCGTGGGTTCAAGCCGCACGTCGGGCTCTGTGCTGACATCTAGCTCAGAGCCTGGAGCCTGCTTCGGATTCTGTATCTTCCTCTCTCTCTGACCCTCCCCTGCTCACACGCGCTCTCTCTCTCTCTCTCTCTCTCTCAGAAATAAATAAAACACATTAAAAAATTTTTTTAAAAAGAAAAAAAAGAAAAAAGAAAAACATATTCCCAGCCCCGACAGATTTAACAGGCTCAGCTTCTAAATCAAAAACAGCATCTTTCCCACAAAATTCCCAACTCAGGACTGACCCATACCTACACCTCTGTCAAACTCCTTCCTGTTCAGAAAGCGGAAGTCCTCCTTCACACGCAGCTTCAGTTTCTCCTCCGTCAGCCTTCCTGACCTCCCAACCGTGGGCCTGAGCACAAACGTCCCCCCTGTGCAACCACGTGTGTGTGTCTCTCTCACCCAACTCCCCATAATGCACCGCACGCACCTGCTTGCCCCTTTTTCTTTTTCGCTGGGATTTTTCTGACACCGGAAACCTTATTTTACTCATCTCTACATGCCTAGAGCCCTGCACCCGCCAAAAGAGAGGCAACACAACAATAACCAACATTCACGGAGTCCTTGGCGTTGCAAGGTATTCTCTGCCACAGACGGACGGACACACACATAACCTCAGTAACCCCGATACCCTTATGCGGCGGGAACTATTATGATCCCCGTTTTACAGATGAGGAATGGAGTGACCCATCTGCCGAAGGTCAGGTAGGAAGCAGAGGTGGAAAGTGACCTCAGGGCCCTAACTCTTTAACAGAAACGACACTGAGGTGGTTCAGGACCATGTAAGACTCCCCACGCTTACAGCACGGGGGTGGAAAGGAAGAAACCCCCTGTGAAAGTCCTGAGGCCCGATACAGACACGAGAGTGTTCCACGTAGTAGCCCGAGCAGCGTCAGGAAAGATGGAGTGAGAGCAGAAGAGCCTTTCTGTACGGCCCGCTTATGTTCTCTCATTTCACGGACAGCAAAGCTTTAGAAGAGCTCACACTTCCCGGGCAGGAGGCAGGGCAGGGGGCAGTAGGGCGGGTCGGAAGGGCTGGAGGCAACAGGAGGCTGTGGCGGAGCCTTGTGATGCTGAGGGAGGGAGCAGCCGAGCGAGCGACTGCGACTCCGGGTGTCTTTAGGAAAATGAAGG
>NW_027532842.1:8281258-8294935 GCF_008692635.1 Crocuta crocuta | reverse complement strand
GACGCGAGGAGAAACCCAGCAGGCTCCACGCCGGCAGTGCGGAGCCCTCCAGAGCCGGGGGATCTCGTGACCTGAGCCGAGATCAAGAGCAGGATGTCTACGCCGCTGCACCCCAGGCACCCCGAGAGGGGCTCTACGGAGCCACACTGGCGTGAGGCCTGAGGCTCACAGATCGCTGGGCCAATATCCTGGGGTCTCTGGCGCAGTGCACACACCCCACCGCCCGGCCGGACCACCTTCAATGTACAAACACGTGCTGAAGAAACGGCGCTGGGGGCGCCCGGCCTGGCCGTCTGAGGCGGGGGCTCGAGGTTCACTGAAAAGTGGGTTACATGACGTATTTACTATGGGGGGGGGCAGGAGAACCAGAAGTACTAAATTATTTAAATTATTTCTATTTACTGAGGGCTGACTGTAACCCAAGCACCACTCCACAAGCTAGGGGCACAAAAGCGGGCAAAGCCGCCCCCACCCTTCCGGGGTTCCGAGTCTTATGAAGGCAGCCGTTAACAAATCTCACACACAAGTGAGTCTCTCACTCCCCCACCCCACCCCACCCCCGACCTCGCATGCGGGCCGCTTCTCCCTTCATGCTAAGCCTGCCCTCAGCTTCAGAAAGTCACGCTCCTCGCCGGGGGGGGGAATGACACGCGGGCTCATCGAATCACAGCCTCGGCCCTGTACGAATTACTGCATCTCTTTCAACACGTGGAGACCCTTCGATTCACATACCCAAGATCACAGTCTCGGAGCCAGAATGTGCCTTAAGTCTGTGTAACATCAAAGCCCCTGATGTGACTCTCTTTAAGTACTACTAATGAGGAGGCATAGTTGAGTAGGCTAATTTCTGTCAGATAACCCTTAAAAAAGTTCAGACAATATTCCTGGCTTACTATAAATATCATTATTTACAGGATATTCAGGGGCCCCTTTTTAAAGATTTATTTTTAAGCAATCCCTTGCAACCAAAGTGGGGCTCAAACTCCCAACCCTGAGATCAAGAGTTGCATGTTCCACCAACTGAGCCAGCTGGGCTCCCCAAGGATAAACAATTTTTAAATTATGGTTCTCTCCAGGGATGAAGCAGCAGAGTCTGGAGTTATCTAGAAGGGTTCCAGGGCTCCTGGGAGGCTCAGTCAGTTAAGTGTCTGACTTTGGCTCAGGTTATGATCTCACTCATGCAGTCTGAGCCCTGCATTGGTTTCTATGCTGTCGGCACAGGCTGCTTCAGATCTTCCTCTTTCTCTGCCCCTCCCCCACTCTTTCTCTCAAAAATAAACATTAAAAAAAATCTTAGGGAGCACCTGGGTGGCTCAGTCTGTTAAGCATCCAACTTCGGCTCAGGTCATGATCTCACAGTTCATGGGTTCGAGCCCCACATAGGGCTCTGTACTGACAGCTCAGAGCCTGGAGCCTGTTTCGGATTCTGTATCTCCCTCTCTCTCTGACCCTCCCCTGCTCACCCTGTCTCTCTCTCTCTCTCAGAAATAAATAAAACATTAAAAAAAAAAAAAGTTATAAAAGGGACCCAAAGGTGGGAATGCAAACCGGTGCAGCCAGTGTGGAAAACAGTATGGAGGTTCCTCAAAAAATTAAAAATAGAATAGGGGTGCCCGGGTGGCTCAGTTGGTTAAGCGGCCAACCTTGGCTCAGGTTATGATCTCGTAGTTCATGAGTTCGAGCCCCGCATCGGGCTCTGTGCTGACAGCTCAGAGCCTGGAGCTTGCTTCCAATTCTGTGTCTCCTCTCTCTGCACCTCCCTTGCTCACACTGTCTCTCAAAAATAAATAAACGTTAAAAAAATTTAAAAAAAAAACAAACAGAACTACCCTATGATCCAGCAATTGCACTACTAGGTATTTATCCAAGGGATACAGGTGTGCTTTTTTGAAGGGACACATGTACCCCAATGTTTATAGCAGCGCTATCAACAATAGCCACAGTATGGAGCAAGCCCAAATGACCATCGATGGATGAGTGGATAAAGATGTGGTGTATATATATGATGGAGTATTTACTGAGCAATCAAAAAGCATGAAATCTTGCCATTTGCAACTACGTGGATGGAACCAGAGGGTATCATGCTAAGCGAAATTAGTCTAGACAAAGACAAATATCATATGACTTCATTCATATGATATTTAAGTTATCAAGATACTTTAAGATACAAAACAGATGAACATAAAGGAAGGGAAGCAAAAATAGTATAAAAACAGGGAGGGGGACAAACCATAAGAGACTCTTGAATATGAAGAACAAACAGAGGGTGACTGGAGGGGGGGACAGGCTAAATGGGTGAGGGGCAATAAGGAATCTAGTCTTGAAATCACTGTTGCACTACATGCTAAAAAGATAAAAATTTTTTAAGATTAAAAAAAGGGACCCAAAGGAGACTTCAATAGATTATGTTTAAGATTATATGCAAAATGGCCACATTAACATTTGTTAACCCAGGAGATGAGTACATGGTTATGATTTGCACTGTTCTACTTCTGCATTTATTTGAAACATTGCCTTTTTTTTTTTTTTTTAATGACAGAACCCTCCATTCTTCACAGTTCTGTTGACTGGATACCCTGAACAACTAACTCTTCTGCTAAAATCAAATAAAAATGGTGGATAAAAGACTTCTACACGTTTTTAATGTACTGCTGAGCTGACAAGAAATTAAAGACTCCTGAGAAGCTTAAAAAAAAAAAAAAAACCAAAGCAGGGAATGAGAGATGAAAAGTGCCACTCATGCATTTACCCTAGAGACATTTGCCAACCTCAGGTGGCCTTGAGCTTCCATTCCAATAGCTGCCCAAACAGTACAGAGGACACAAGACATAGTCAGGAACCTTCTAAGATGGGGATCTAATAGGACATCCCTCCACATAAAGCTGGGGTCCTCAGTGAAAGCATAACGCACTAAAAAAAACAGAGAGAGGGAGGAACAGAGGGAGAGAGAAACTTGCTAGTCTGGATCCTACTGATAGATACGAGAAGGAAAATTACTTCAGGCAACTGATGACCAAGACAGGCCTTCAAACAGGTTTCCTGCCTCATTTCAACAGAACCCATGTGGCTACAAACTTCAAGCCAATAAACTTAAAGCAGTCCTATGTTGGTCATTTACCTAAGGCACCTGGAATAATGCACCATAATCCAGGCTTCAGACTTTTCCAGGAACATTTCCAAGAGCTAATATTCAAAAAATTTTAAGCACATGAGGAAACAAGCCACCATAGGTCAACAGAACAATAAATTAAAGAATCAAATCAACAAAACTCACAAATACTGGAAACATTCAGAAACATGAGACAGAACGTTTAAAAGAACTAAATATGTATGAAGCAAATAATCAAATAAAGTCTTTTACATATCAAATGATACTATCAACAGAATAAAAAGTCAATTCACAGAATGGGAAAATTTTTTTACGAATCATGTATCTGATAAGGGATTAATAGCCAGAATCTATAAAGACTCCTAAAACACAACAGAAAAACTAAAACCCAATTTAAAATGTGCAAAGGCCCTGAATATACTTTTCTCCAAAGAAGACATACAAATGGCCAGTAAGCAAATATAAAGATTCCTTCCCAACTTCACACTAATCATTAGGGAAATGCAAATCAAAACTACAGTGAGATTCTACTTTACATCTACTAGGAGAATGACTAACATAGAAAAGAAAGAAAGAAAAAAAGAAAGAAAAGCAAATAACAGTTGTTAGCAAAGATGTGGAGAAATTGGAACCCTTGTCCATTATTAGGGGGAATGTAAAACATGCAGAATTTTTTTTTTAATGCAGCCACTATGAAAGACAGTATGGCAGTTCCTCAAAAAATTAAACATAGAATTACCACACAAGACAGTACTGTACATCTAGGTACACACTCCCAAGAATTGAAAGCAGGGCTCAAACAGACCACACACCAATATCCATAGCAGTATTATTCCCAACGGCCTAAAAAGATGGAAACAACCACATGTCCACTGATGGATGAAAGGTAATAAATATACACATACAATGGCATATATTCAGCCTTAAGAAAGAATGAATTTTTGATACATGCTACAACAGGTGTGAATCTTGGAAACATTTTGCTAAGCCAACTAAGCCAGACCTAAGATAAATGCCCCATGATTCCACTTATATGAGATACCTAATATAAACCAGAAAAAGAAAGAATAGTGGTTACCTAGGGCGGGGAGGGGAAGAGCAGAAATGGGGAGTTATTATTTAATGAGTTGTAGAGTTTTAGTTTGGAATAATGGAAAAATTCTGGAGACAGCAGTGAAGGTTGTACAACAATGTGAAAGTACAGTAAAACCCTGGATTGTGATTAACTTGATCTGCGAGTGTTCCACAAGATGAGCCAACATTTCTAATAAATCTTAACTTAATAAACAAGTCATGTCTCGCAATACGAATAGTATGTGATGCTGAATGTCAATGATCACAACTGAGCCAAAGGTCCTTCCCTCTCTCTCTCTCTGCCCCTCCCCCACTCACGCTGTCACTGTCTCTCTCTAAAAATAAATAAAAAAAAAAAAAAGATTAAGATTCTGGACAATATATAGCATGTAAATCAAGAGAGGTGGTTTTAAGTTCTCGTACTGTTCTGAGACAGTATACACAGATGAAACTAAAGCAAGTATGCATGCTAACATGTCTGTCATGGCAATAAAAGAATAAAAATAGAAAATAAAGAGCATGCACATTATGACACCCAAACTATAGAAAGAGGAACAAAAGATTATCAAATTCTAAAAGAAGGCAAAAGGAAGAACCACACACACACAAAGATAACAAAAATATATAATTTATCAGTAATCACAAATAAATATAGATAAATTAAACTGTAGATAAGAAACTGAGATGGTCAGGCTGGTTAAAAAAGAAAATACAACTTCATGCATACAATAAAAACAAAGGCACAGAAAGGCTGAAAACCAAGACTGGAAAAAGACATAACAAGCAAATTCTACTCAAAAGAAGTTAATGAAATTGATATAACTATGATAACAGCAGGAAAAAAACAGAATTTAAGATAAAATGTTACTAAAGAGAAGTGGGTCATCTAATAATCTTTAAAGGGTTAACTGAAGTAGCATGTAAATGACACAAGTCTCATATATCAATTAAGCGAAAATGAGAGTACTACCAACGAATCCACTAACGGCTCTCTTGGTAACTGCTAGCTAATGGGGGCAAAAAGATTTGACAAGCTTAACTTTAGGGACATATATAACTTGCATGTTTAACTGGATATCACACATTCTTTTCAAATACATGCTGAACAAAAACTGAGAATATACTAGGCCATAAGCATATTCAAACAAACTTTAAATAACTGAGACATGCATAACACATTCTCAGAAAGCAATTAAGTTAGAAAAATCCAATGATGAAGGAAACAATCATGGAAAACATTTAAGATGGACCCAAAAATACTTATTTTTTTTTAAAGTTTATTTATTTTTGAGAAAGACAGAGACAGCATGAGCAGGGGAGGGGCAGAGAGAATCCCAAACAGGCTCTACACTGTCAGCACAGAGCCTGATGCAGGGCTCAAACTCCTGAAACCATGAGATCATGACCTGAGCCAAAATCAAGAGTCAGATGCTCAACCCACTGAGCCACCCAGGCACCCCGGACCCAAAACATTGTGTGCCAAATATGTGTGATATGCAAGCTGAGTACAAGAGGAAAATGCATAGCTTTAAGTGCTTGCATTGGAAATGAAGAAGTTTAAAACCACTAAACCAAACTGCCAGCCTAAGAGCTTAGAAACATAGCAAAACCCACCCAAAGAAAATAGAATGAAGGAAATGATGAAACAGAAATTAGATATACAATATAGACAATAAAGATAAACAAAAAGCAAAAATAAAAAATAAAACAAACCAAAGGTCTTCTGTGGAATGACTAATAAAATTGATTAAAACAAGATTAATCAAAGGAGGGGAGGACACAAGTATATAAATAGGCAAGATTTAAAAACCTGTACCTACCTCAGTCTTGAATAATAAAGAGATATTGAAAGAGTAACAAACAACTTTATGGTGATAAATATAAAAATATGTGTTATAGACAAATTCCTAGGAAAATATAACAAAACTAACTTAACAATAGAAAACTTGAGCAGTCCTGCAACTATTAAATAAATTGAATCAGCTTACAAGTTTTTCCTTTAAGCTCCTGATCCAGATGATTTTACCAAACTGCAGGGAATAAATCATTCCATTCCTACAACACAGATTTCAAGAGAATACAAAAGACCACACATTCTTCAACCCATTTGAGCAAGTTACCATATCATTATAATACGCCGATACCAAAATCAGATGAGAACAGTGTGAAACTTACAGGCCAACCTTACTAGAGATAGAAAAGTCTTAAGAGGTCACATACCAAATACAACAATGGAATGTTTTAAGAATAAAAATAATAATGTACACTCTGACCAAGTTAAGTTATCCCAGGAATACAAATCATGTTAATACAAACCATGTTTTAACATGTTAAAAGAGAAAAGTATGTTATCACAAAAAATGCACAAGCATGTTTAGTAAGATCCATAGCTAAACTTTCCACAAAGAATAGTAGAAACTTCATTAACCAGATAAAAAGAATTCACAAAAAACCGTAACTAACATCACACTAATGTGGAGACAATGTAGGCATTCCCTTAAACTATCCATAAGTGTTAGTATGCCATCAGGGTTCAGTGGGCTCATTTTTTTGTTTAAAGCACCTTCTTTTTAAATTATTTTTTATTTTATTTTTTTCAAATTTGTTTATTTTGAGAAAGAGAGCGGGGGAGGGGGGAAGAAAGGGGCAGAGAGAGGAGAGAGAGAATCCCAAGCAGGCCCCAAACCATGACATCCTGACCTGAGCTGACATCAAGAGCTGGGCACCTGGGTGGCTCAGCAGGTCAAGCGTTNTCTCTGACCCTCCCCTGCTCACGCTGTCTCTCTCTCTCTGTCTCAAAAATAAATAAAACTATTAAAAAAAATTTTTTAATAGTTTTATTTATTTTTTGGAGCCGAAACAGGCTCCAGGCTCTGTGAGAAGGAGGGAGACACAGCCTCCAAAACAGGCTCCAGGCTCTGAGCTGTCAGCACAGAGCCCGATCCGGGGCTCGAACCCACAAACCGTGAGATCACGACCTGAGCCGAAGTCGGACGCTCAACTGACTGATATTTTTTAAAAACCGACAAAGTATTTTAAAAAATAATTTTTTTAGTTTCCTTATTTTGAGTTAGACAGAGCACGAGTGGGGAGAGGGGCAGAGAGAGGGAATGAGAGAATCCTAAGCAGGCTCCATGCTGTCAGCTCAGAGCTCCATGCAGGGCTCAAATTCACAAAACTGTGATGTCATGACTGAGCTGAAATCAGGAGTCAGAAGCTTAATCAGTGGAGTTATCCAGGGGCCCCTCTGAGAGGTATTTCAAAAATAAAGAGAAAATTTACTTTTTAAAAGACAGAATAAAACTCATTCTAATTTGAAGTCACTTATGAACCTACCAGACCCTTTTATAAGACTAAGATTCATAATGAGATCTTAGCAATCTTTTCATTATTTTCTTAATGTTTATTTTTGAAAGAGAGCAGGGGAGGGGCAGAGAGGAAGGGGGACGCAGAATGGGAAGCAGCTCCAGGCTCTGAGCCGTCAGCACAGAGCCTGACATGGGGCTCAAACTCACAAGATGCAAGACCTAAGCCAAAGTCAGACACTTAACCGACTGAGTCACCCAGGAGGCCCAGCAATCATATTTTTAAATATCTTGAAATATTTTGTCATTTCACCTTTCTAAGGACTATGACATCAGAACTCATCAATTATTCCCAACTATCTTAAGGCTAAAATAAGAACAAAATTAAAAAATAAGAATGACGAAATCACCTAGAAAAGTAATGCAATAACAAAATAAACCAACACTATATCAGCCTTTTTTTTTTTAAACTACTTTGCTCAAAGTATAGCATGACCTTTCAAGAAGGTGTAAAAGAAATCTGGAAACACCATCTTAATAGTCTTTATTTTATTTTAGGTTTCATTGAATAGTGCTGAGAATTCAGAATTCTTTATTTTCTACCATAATGAGAAAGAGAAGAAACCTGACAAGACACGATTATGAGGGGAGTCAGAAGGTGATGTACAAAGACAGGAGAAGAGCACTCTAGGCCTACGCTGCAGCACGGCAGCCACTGGCCACACGGAGTGGCTTAAATTAGCTTAACGTAAAGTTGTAATTCCTCAGGTGCTTTAATAGCCAAATGTTACTAATGGCTATCACATTGGAGAACACAGACATAGAAAATACTATCACTGCAGAAAATCTAATGGACAGACTCTATTAATGATGATGAAATTGACCGTATAAATGTAATCCAGAGGCAACTGGGTGGCTCAGTCGGTTAAACACCCAGACTTGATCTCTGCTCAGATCACAACTTCAAGGTTCATGGGACCAAGCCCCACATCATGCTCTGTGCTGAGAGCAGAGAGCCTGCTTGGGACTCCCTCTCTCTCTGCTGTCCCCTGCTCCTGCGTGTACACTCTCTCTCAAAATAAATAAATAAACTTAAAAAAAAAAAACCATAATCTCAAGATCCTGTGTCTATAAATGACAATACTCTAGACCACTGGTTCTCAACTAAGGCCATTTTGATCCCCCAAGGGATGTCTGGCAATGTCTAGGGACATTTTTGGTTGCCACAACTGGGAAGTGCTATTGGCAACTAGTGCATCAAGGTTAAGGATGCTGCTAAAAATACCCGATGCATATGCCAGACCACAGCAAGAAAGAATCATCCAGCCCAAAATGTCAGTAGTGGCAAAGATGAGAAAACTTGTCCCAATTTTCTAAAAACACAAGAATCAAGGAATGACCTATATACTTCCAAGAACACAAAGGAAATGATAGTGTTCTCATCCAGTCATTACACAAGAATTACCACTCATTATCCAATATTCTGTAATAAGAACCTGGATCAACTTGTTCTGCTAAGAGGATTTGTGACACTATCCCCACTACTCTAGAAGAAATTTAATTACCTCAACAAGTATTTATTGAGTGCTTACTTGTAAGCTCACCTTGACTTATGTGCTTGGATGCAATGTTATTTGATACATTAAAGTTGAAAATAACAGCTAACACTTGTATAAATAACAGCTAACACTTGTATCGAGCTTACCACATGCCAGACACTCACTATCCTAAACACTTTCCTTTTAATGTAAATAAAATCATTTAATCTTCACAGTAACTGCATGAGATAGACATTATTTTTCTATTGTAGAGATGAAGAAACAGATACACAGAGGTTAAATGACGCCAAAGGTCACACAGCTAGTGGGAGGCAGGGCCAAGAACAATGCAAACCTGGCTCCAGAGCTTCTGTTACCCTCAATCTCCAAATTTCAATCACTGCCAAGTGTCTTACTAAGAAAGCTACATTAGTCCTCCAGCCCCAGTACTCATTAGTCCTCCAGCCCCAGCCACAAACCACAGCATACAGACAGACCAGCTTTCTAACATTAACTGTATTCAAAGAGTGGGGTCAAAAACCTTTATATTAAAACAGAGACATATTACGAATCACGATGAAATTTCTATTAACTTTTAAGAAAAGGGTTGAAAAATCCGAGGCTTCTATAAGCTATTGTAGGATAGTCCGGGCTTCACTGAAATATTTATTCACTCTCCTTTACAGTTAAGAATCACTGTGGCATTAAACATTTTTTTTTTTAGAATAGTAATGTCCCTCCCTCCTCCAGCGTTTTGCTCACAATCTCATCATCTCTTTGCTGCACAATCTTAACAGCCTCCTAACTGGCTTCCTACCTCACTTCGTGCTTCCCTCAATCAGATTTTCACGTATCGAACCATAGATCTGACAAGTCACGCTACTGGGTGAATTCAAGCTAAATTATTGTGGCAAATAAGGCCTTAAGATAACTCAGCCCCTGCCTGTTTCCCTAGGCTCATCACAAAATACTCCCTTCCTCATTTACTTGTGCATTTTTTTTTCATTCAACAAATATTACCGGGCAAATACTATGTGCAAACACGTAGCTAACACACAGTAGAGTCTAGCAAAGGAGACCAACATTTATTTGTTAATCACACAGATAACCGTAAACTTTCAAATGTGGTAGGTGTTATGAAAGAACTACACAGTTATCTAAGTGTAGGACACATAAATCCACCTTTCAGGGAAGCTAAAGAAGGCTTTCCTGAGAAAGTGACTAGGAAGAGACCTGAAAGGATTAGATGAAAGAGTGAAGAATATTCCAGGCAGAGGGAAAAGTATATGAAAGGTCTTGAGGCAGAACAGGAGAGAGAAAGATTAAAAGGGAGGTGATATGGCTGATGCAAAGAAAAAGCAGAAGACGGTTTCTAAGAAGCTGAAAAGACAAAAATTTACTCAAAGCCTTGCAAAGAGCAAGCGCTAATAAATCAATTCAAACCTGGGTAATCTGTCTCTGAAACCTACTATAGCATAGGTCTTCACCTACAGCAGTCTGTTCATGTATTTCAGTCCATAAATTACCACCAAATGCCCACTATATGCCAGGCAATGTGGTAGTGCTTCAGACACAACCACGAGCCAATGATAAGCAAACACAAACACAGCCCCTGTCCTCGTGAAGCTTACAATCCAGCAGAGAAGTCAACTGTATAATCAAATAAATAGCATAAAATGGCAGGTGTAAAAAATGTTACTAAACTAGATGAAAAAAAAAGTAGGTGATGCTACGAAAAAATAATTTACCCTAAGAGTGGTGAGGCTACTTCGATAAAATAACCAACTACATTAAGATCTGAAATTAAACGTGAACTCGGCAGAAAAGGGAGAAGGGTGTTCCAAGCTAGAGAATACACACCCGTCAGGGCCTGGGGAGGAGGGAGCGTGTCAGATGGGACGGCCTGAGGCCTGGCCTGCTAAGGCCCAGCCCGATGGCCAGCTCCCCAGCTCCGTGAGTGCGCGCCCTGGGCCGCCTCCTAGGGGCCAACTCTCAACAGGGCCCCTGGCCCAATGTGATACGCTGCTGCCACCATCCCAAAATTCTTAATAATCTTATTTCCCAAGTTGGGTTTCGAAGCCCAATTTTATTTGCTCCAACATTATGCTGAACTAGCACCGATTAAACACATCTGCAGAAATGGGATGACTTGACTTAGAGTTTTTATTCAGCCTGAGCCATGATATAGCTTTTAATTTTCTTTGAAATAAAAATGGAGAACAGTCAAGAAGGTGGTCATAGATTTTAAAAACACATGCAACATTCAAATGTATCAGAATGAAGTATTAATTATATGTGATTCAATGTTTTCTATTGCAAAAAATTCTATACTGAAACATAGAAAGGACTCTTGCCATGTCCACCCCCAACCTCTAGACAGCCATTCTCACAACTGTAGCAGACGTGGGGCGCCTGGGGGGCTCAGGCAGTTAGGCATCCAACTTCCGCTCAGGTCATGACTTCTGTGCTGGCAGCTCAGAGCCAGGAGCCTGCTTCGGGTTCTGATCTCCCTCTCTCTCTCTCTGACCCTCCCCTGCTCACGCTGTCCCTCTCTCTCTCTCTCTCAAAAATAAATAAAAATTAAGAAAAAAATGTTTACATTTGGTATACATATTCCAATTGTTTCTATACATATGCAAATATGCAGAGTTTTTTTTTTTAGGGAAAAAAAAACACCAAGATCATATATTCTGTTTTATACTTTCCCTCCTCAGTTTGAGGTTTTTTCCAGGTCCATTTGGATATTTCCATTAAAAATAAATAAATAAAACACTATCACATATTAGATCCATATTTCTTGAGCGTTCCATAAATTCCATTATATAAAATACCACTACCTTAATAGTCGCATTGTTTCAGTTCTTTTCTACAGCCAGGTATACATGAAGTACAATAAACACCTCTGTGTGTGCACGTGCAAGTATTTCCAGTGGCCACGCTGTAACATACCACCAAACTATCTACCAAAAAGTTGTCTCTTTTTATAACTCCACTCACATTAAAACATGATCTGTTCTTCCATTATCCGTTCCCTTTACAGCGTGAAATATCACTTTAATCTGAGTTCTGTTTCTGGACCATTCTTTTTCAGTTTTCTATTCTTCTTCCATGCCAGCATTACAATGTTTCAATCACTGTAGCTTTTGAATAAATTTTAATAACTGTACATCAAGTTCCCCAAATCCTTCATTTTCCTTTTTTAAAATGCTCTTTGGGGGCGCCTGGGTGGCTTAGTCGGTGAAGCGTCCAACTTTCGCTTAGGTCATGATCTCGCGGTTCGTGGGTTCGAGCCCAGCCTCGGGCTCTGTGCTGACTGCCAGCTCGGAGCCTGGAGCCTGTTTCAGTCTGTGACTCCCTCTCTCTCTGACCCTCCCCTGCTCACGCTGTCTCTCTCTCTCTCTCCTAGAAATTAAAAAAAAAAAATAAAAAAATAAAAAAATAAAATGCTGTTATTTTCATACAATTATTCTTCCAGATATATTTTCTAATTAATTAGTCAAATTTTCCTCCCACCTCAAAAAAGGCTGAGGAAAAGAGAGATTTTGATTGACATTACATTCAGTTTATAGATTAAAGACTAAGGAACTGCCACCTTAAGCAGATTCTATGAACACAGCCTCCATTTTATTCAGATTTCCTTTTGTATTTTTCAAATAAGCTCTATAGTTTTCTTCATAAAAAATTGCATGTTGGAGCGCCTGGGTGGCTCAGTCAGTTAAGTGTCCGACTTCAGCTCAGGTCATGATCTCACGGTTCGTCGGGCTCTGTGCTGACAGATCAGAGCCTGACCTGTCTTCGGATTCTGTGACTCCCTCTCTCTCTGACCCTCCCCTGCTCATGCTGTATCTCTCTCGCTCTCAAAAACCAATAAAACATTAAACAAAGTTTTTTAATAAAAAATAAAAAGTTGCATGTTTAGGGGTGCTTAGGTGGCTCAGTCAAAGTGTCTGACTTTGGCTCAGGTCATGATCTCATGGTTCATGGGTTTGAGCCCCGTGACGGGCTCTGGGCTCACAGGTCGGAGCCTTGAGCCTGTTTTCAATTCTGTGTCTCCCTCTCTCTCTGCCCTTCTCCCACTCACACTGTCCCTCTCTCTCAAAAATAAATAAGCATTAAAAACAATTTTTGTTTTAAAGCTGCATGTTTAGAGCACTTGGGTGGCTCACTTGGCTAAACATCTCTGACTTCAGCTCAGGTCATGATCTCAGGGTTTGTGAGTTCAAGTCCGGCATCAGGTGAGCCTGAGCCCTGCTTTGGGCAAGGATGAGCCTCACTTCGGGTGAACCCTGCTTCTCTCTCTGTGCCTCAAGGGTTTCTCTTCGTCTCTCTCTCTCTCTCTCTCTGCTCCTTGCTCACTTGCATCCTCCTCTCTCAAAAAAAAAAAAAAAGTTGCATGTTTAATAAACAGTGCCCTATAATTTATTCCTACAGTTTTTATTCCTAATGGAGTGAGATCTTTACTTCAATTTTAACCTGACTATTGCTGGTATAAAGGAAATGTCACAATGGGTTTATTTGTCTTATATCTGGCCACCTTACCAAATAACTATTCTAACAGTTCTAAGTTTAATTTCCTTGAATTTCTTTTTCTGAATATCACCTGCAAATATTTTTTTTTTTTTTTTTTTTTTTTTTTCTTTTTTTTTTTCTC
>NW_027532842.1:8274813-8280846 GCF_008692635.1 Crocuta crocuta | reverse complement strand
TCAAATTTTTTTTTTTTTTTTTTTTTTTTTTTTTTTACTTTCCTTTCCAGTATTTGTACTTATTCCTTTTTCTTCCTGTATCACCTAGGCCCTCCAGGTGTTAAATAACAATTGTATTAGGACTCCCTATTTTACTCCTAAGAATGTCACCATTTAGGGGTGCCTGGGTGGTTCAGTCAGTTAAATGTTAGACTGGCTCAGGTTATGATCTCACGGTTCATGAGTTTGAAACCCGTGTTGGGCTTTCTGCTGACAGCTCAGAGCCTGGAGCCTGGAGCCTGCTTCACATTCTGTGTCTCCTCTCTCTGCCCCTCCCCAGCTCGTGCTCTGTATCTCTCTCAAAAATATATAAACATTAAAAAAAAAAAAACAAAACAAAAAAAGAATATCACCATTTACTAGTAGTTTGAAAGAACTATTTTTATTGTGCTTTTTTAAATTCCTAGTTTATTAAGTTTTACATAAAATGGTACTAAACTTTATCAACTGTCTTTTAGGTATCTATGATTTCAAAGGTCTTTTCACATTTCTCTGGCTCACTGGCTATGTTCCAATTAATGGAGTTTAACACAAGTCCAACTGCAAAATACACATTTAATTGAATTTTAAATAAAAATTCCCCACGAACTAGTTTTTTGGAAAAAAAAATTGTATTAGTGCCAGTATTCTAATGTCTAGTGCCACAGCAGACAAAACTGAAATAAAAATGCTTAATATATGCATCTTTTCAACAAAAAAGTAAATACTACAATCAAAATTCTTAAATTATAACATGTGCATCATTTATCAGAAAAAAATAAAAGCCCTGTACCTTACACATAGGAGGGGCTCAGGAAATATCAACTAAATAAATGTTCAAATAGTCCCTACACGGCATTTGGTTCTCTCAGACCTTCATACAAATATATCCCTCTACCTGGGACACCCACCCCCACCCAACTGGAAACCTCCAAAGTGTCTGTCATTGACCACTCAGCTTAAGGACTACCTGTTCCAAGCCCTCCTGAGGTCCCCACCTCAGTCTGAGACAGATGTCCCTCCTCTGTACTCTGACAGAGCGCTAGTATATGCTTTCATTATGTTACCTATCAACACTTAACAGTCTGCCTTTCTCCCTCATTAGACTCTGCTGTCCTTTCTAGATAGGTCTTTCTCCTATCTCCTTAGCATACACAGCATTATGCCTAGCAATTCCTACGGAGGAATGCTCCAGGTGGATGAACGGCCAGTAACTTAACTCCAGATCCAAACCAGTTCTGTGACCACAGGCAAATCACTTCCCATCGCTGAATCTCAGATTTTCTTTATAGAGTTTAATATCTCTTCTATTTACTTCACAGGATTGATGTGAGAGTCAAGTAAGAATTTTTTGTATTGCACTAAAATTTTGCAGATGCTTTCAAAATAGTAACTAGATTCCACTACAATAAAAACCATGAAAACTAGTCATAAATCTCTCATGAAAGCTGCATTTACATTTATTAAATCCATTTGGCTTTAAAACAAATGTAGTAAATTATTTTTCTGTGAAGTATGATACTTCAGTTAACATATGTACTCTGCACTTTCTTATATCAGCACTATGCACACTCACGAAGGGCAATCCCTAACAGCTCAAGCGAGCCAGGAAAACAAAACCAAGGAAATTCAAGAAAATAAACACATAAAGCACTTTTTGGGTTTATTGTTCAAATGAATATGATACTAGAATTAAAAGAATACTAAAGTTTTCCATTATGATGTCTCTAAAATCAAAACACATCTTACATTTTATATCTATTCATGCACACACACAAAATGGAAATAAACTTCCTTTAAAATTCATTCACAATTTAAAAAAATTTTAAGTCATTCACAATGAAGTGAACAAAGAAAAGCATAGAAAGATATGGATTATACAATTTTCATTGATGTCAAAAAATACATTTTTTTTATTTTGAGAGAGAGAGAGAGAGAGAGAACCTATATGCACATGAGCACAGAGGGGCAGAGTGAGGGTGGGGGGGACAGAGAGAGGGAGGGAGGGAGGGAGGGAGAGAATCCCAAGCAGGATTCATTGTCAGCACAGAGCCCAACACGGGGCTCAATCTCATGAACCGTGAGACCATGACCTGAGCGGAAAACAAGAGTTGTACACATAACCAACTGCACCAACCAGGCACCTCAATACATGTTTTAAAAATACCTTTTAAAAATGTTATGTGTCCTTCTTTGGGGGGAAGGGGTTGGGGGTAGAGGAGAGTTATGCAGCCTCAGACCATGGTCCCGGCCACAAGGTTCAGATGTGATTTTGTTAACCCTGGGGCCTACCAGCTCTACGTATTCTGCGTGCTGGGTGTGTTTACAAATGTAACATTGTTATCAGCATTGTAGAGGCTATGTCAGTCTTGTGCTGGTCCCACTGATTCATGATTACCCACAAATAAATATTTACATGTTGGAAGAGAAACAAAAAATAAAAAATAAACATGATGTATGCTGTTATATGCCTACAGATTTTTCATGTATGTACCCAGGAAACAGTCCTGTCTGAAGAGATGGAATGGAAGCTTAGGGAACTTCTACTTTCCCCTTACACTCTTCTGCACAGCATGAATTTTTTTAATATTCAGAAAGGTACCTCCAAGATTTTTTAAACGAAGAATATTTATAACATACTAATTAATATACATAAAAAAGAAAAACTATATGGGGCGCCTGGGTGGCTTAGTCGGTTAAGCGCCCGACTTTCGCTTAGGTCATGATCTCGCGGTTCGTGGGTTCGAGCCCCGCCTCGGGCTCTGTGCTGACTGCCAGCTCAGAGCCTGGAGCCTGTTTCAGAGTCTGTGACTCCCTCTCTCTCTGACCCTCCCCTGCTCACGCTGTCTCTCTCTCTCTCTCCCAGAAATAAATAAAACATTAAAAAAAATTTTTTAGAAAAAAAAAAGAAAAACTATATAATGGGTGTTATAAAAGCACCGGAAAAAAGGGATATTCAAATTTAATATGGATTGCTTAGGGAGGGGGACTGAGAGTGGGGAAAGGAAGAAGACGGAGACTCTATTATTCCGTGCATTTGTGTGCTGTTGCTATATTTTAAAATATGTTCCAGTATAGCTGTTATAATCTTAAATAACAGAAAATGTGTCTACAACATCAGATTTTCAGGTCTGTAATGTAACCTGCTAAATTCAAGCAGTCAGAGATAAGACTCTTCCTGATAAGAATGTTAGCACAAAAGTATGATCCACATAACTTACTCTAGTGTGCATTTAATATCCTCTCAAAAATTTAGGGTTGGGTACCTTAAGCAAAAAGCCAATAACTGAAATCTTTTTTGGAGAAATGCTCAGTGTTTCTTTAAATAGTTTTCCATTTGCACATTGTTTTTGGAATGACTTCACCTGCACAGTTACTAACTTACAAAAGTCCATTCTCTAGTTTCTTCGCCTTCAAATTTATTTTCTAGCAAGTAACCTCACTGTCTTGAATCAGAAGATTAAGCAGTATTTACAAGCATCTACAGAAAATACTCCCTGTTACTATTTGAGACAGGGGGAAATCATTCTTTATGCTGAGATCCATAAAATTGATGAATATATTTTTTATTCTAAAGGTCTAATACACAATTTGGCAGCTTATCCAATAAGCTAAATAGGACTGAATATAGATGTTTACAATGAAGCAACTGCAATATCCAAAAACATATTTCAAATTTTCCCATGAAGCAATAAAATGTAACATTTATGGTATTATAATACGTTGACTTTAAAAAGCAACATGGTTGAATAAAAAAAAAACTTAACTTCAGAAATAGGGAGTCTAGTGATCTAGGTTCTGAATCACTCTTATTACTAATTTGTTCTGTGACCTACCTTTGGCAAGTCACTTCTACCTCTTTGAACCTCAGTTTCCCCATCTGTAGAATGGAAGGGAGAATGCTTAGACCAGGCTCTTATTTTTCAGGGTCTCTATTTCCTTAGAAATGTTGATAAGAGCTATAAACCCCATTACCAAAAGATGTATGTTGCATCCAAAAATTTGTTTACAATCTCCTTCTGATATCCACTGTGGACTAAGACCTGTGTACTAAATAAAGAGGTCCTGAGATTGTTCTGCACACTAAAATTCTATGCCAATTTTCAGAGAAGAAATCTGTGGACTACCAAATGAAAAAACTAAGCAAAATGACTCTGAAAGACACCACTAATTGCTTTGAACCCCAAAACATAGTAACAACTAAAGTATATAGCCATTTCCTATAAACAACATTTCCTCAGATGGATAATGCTAAATTCTTCTAAAAGATGTCTTTATGCTTAGTAATTGAAGATTTAACAATCTTAACTATTGCCAAGCAAATTAATATATTAGGTTTCTAGTCCCACTTCCCTTTAGGTTAAGAGCCACAAACTGGTAACAGACAGACCTGAGTTGAAGTTCCCACTCTACCACTTTCCTTGCAAATTTGGGTAAGTTACTTAGCATCTCCACGTTTGAGTCTCTTAGTCTATAAAAGGAAAATGAAAGTAATAATAACCATCTCATTGTTCATAATGACTAAAGGAACATACATAAAGCGCTTGGCATAGTGCCTCGCACACAGTAAGCACTTAATAAACGTGAAGTGTCATTACGAGTAATAAACTGGAATACAGCTTGCATATGAGAAATAACGCAGTAATTGTTACTCTTATACGTTTGAGAATAGTAAGTGGAAGCTTATATATATTTCTATATAATAGAAAACAAATTTCCTAATTTTAAAAACTTTTTTTCAATACTTTTCTCTGGAAAGATTAAAAAGTATGTAAACGGATATCTACACAACACATGTAAGAGGTGGTGACATACGGTAGGAAGAGATCCAACTTCAGAGTCAGACAGATGTAAGATATGAACCTAAATCACCAAGTTAGTAATACGGTACCCGTGCCGCTTAAACTTTCTCTCTGAGCCCTGTAAAGCTGTTGTGAGGATTAATAGAGCGTGTAAAGCAACACACACAGTATCTGGCACATAGTCCACACTAATAAACAGTACTTACTACTATTTTTCTCAGCTACTCTGTTATAGACGATAAAACTAGCTCTGCCAAGGAGGAGGGAAGGTACTGACAAACACAAACATTCAGGCCAGTGATGAAAGACCCTAATTTTATCTTATCAATGTAAGAACCAAAGCAATATTTTGGGGGGTCACATACTCCTTCCAGAGTCTAATAAAAATAGAGTCTGGCGCCTAGAAAGTTCTCAGATATTTTGGGAAACACCATGTCAGGGCTTTTAAGAACCTTGCATTAAGGGGAATGCTTGCTAGTTTTTTCTGGACTTAAGTTGCAAGAGTCTGAAAACTGTAACTACTCAGTTTTGTGGCTAAAGGATTCACTTAGCTCATAATGAAGCAAATATACCCTACTTTTATTAGACTTCTCAATATCGTTAGCTATAATTTCAGGAGGTATCTGGTGTGTGAGAAAACAATACTTGATGAATGGAACTACAAACTATGCTGAAAGTAGTTCAAATCCTTTTAAATTTGATGTTCGAACACACAATCCAAGCCCTGAACCAAAAGGGGGGTGGGGGGAGTCCAAACGAATAACGAAGCTAGCTGTATTAGATTCTTAGAAAGGCTGGATCAATTCAAGCCATCTACCGAGCCTCTCACTTCCAACAAACATCTACAAACACGGAAATCTAAATTTACAAAAACAAAACTGAGCCAAAAAATACAAACGCAGTTGAGAGGCAACTGAATACAGTTTACCCTTCCTTCTACTCCCGGCGTGGAATATAGGTATTTTTAATCCCATTACGCAGCCTCCTCAGAGTCCCTGGGTAAATAACTTACTCATCACACTGCTCACTGTACAGTGTTAAGGACGAAGCCAACGAGCACCTCAGATTCAGCTCTCCTTAACGTGAGACCCACAGGGAGCTTGGTACCTAATAAAGTTTTGCCCCAATGACCTTGGTCCCAAAGATTGCCCTCCCTCCCTGTCCTTCCACGTGCCGGCGGCTGCAGGTCGGAGAAGGCACCCGAACGCTCGGA
>NW_027532842.1:8274396-8274620 GCF_008692635.1 Crocuta crocuta | reverse complement strand
GACCCTCCCCTCGCTCCCCGCGCCCTGCTCCCGACCCCGTCTGTGGGGCAGGGTGCACGGCGAAGACCGTGGCGCAGGAAGCCCCCTTTCCTACAGCACCGTACTGCGTCGCCCGGCTGGGGTGCCAGACCCCTGGGGGGTGAGGGCAGCCCCGGGAAGAGGGGGAGCGGAGGCGAGAGGAAAGTAGGATGGAGAATCCTGCGCCACGCCACCCCCTCCGCCTC
>NW_027532842.1:8267321-8274327 GCF_008692635.1 Crocuta crocuta | reverse complement strand
GCCGCCGCCGCGGCCGCCTGCCCCCGGCGCGTCCCCCCGACCCCCCTTCCCTCTCCGCGCTCCGCGCCGGGTAGGTTCCACTTGGAACCGCTCTCCTGAGAGAGAGACCCCGAGGGGGCGCCTCCCGGCAGAACCCCGCGCCCTCCGCGCCCCCCCGTCGGTCCCTGCTTGCGAGGAAGAGGAGCCGCTCAGGATGGAGCGGTTCCGTTTCTCGGCGGAGGTTCCGCGGCACATTCGTCCACCTGTGTTTAGCCAGCAGACCGTTGCGAGCTCTTTCCAAGGGCGGTGTCCTGCCGGAGAGAGGAAAGGCGGGAACCCTAACCTTGACTACCAGACTTCTTGAATTCGGAAAGAACTCTTTGTCACCTGTTTTGCCGGCGTTGAGGGACCCGTGACAGTCATGTTAGTTTCGGAATCCACGTTGACCGGGACGTCAGCGAATGTGGGAACCAACGGTCCCCCGGCGCCCCCGCCTCCTTCACCACGTTCCAGGCAGGTAGCCCTGAAGCACCGATGTCACTATTCAAACCGGGTTCAACTAGTAGAAAAGGTGTTCGGACGAAGGCGGTTATTTTGTTGCGAGCTGACGTCTCCTTTCCTGTAACTCACCTTTTGGTGCTGGTCTGCTTCCTGGGGCTACGCAGAAAGTCCAGTTCATTGCAGTGTTAGTAAGTTTAGTCTGTTGGAATCTTGCCATTGTTTATTCCTAGTTATAAGTAAGCCGTACTTTTGAGATGTGTGTGTGTTTTCAGAAAGGTATGATTTTTCTCCATTGAAGAACAGGTTATGCCTTGTTTTTGGCATCTCTACAACTCGAAGTGGAGAAAGTGGATGAACCAGGTTTATATTGCTTGAGAAACAAAGGAAGTGCCTTTTATCTCATTACAAAAGGATAAGGTGAACCAAAGTGCAGGAAACGACCTTTTTTATTGTAAGAATAGTGTAAAAGTAAACAACATTGTGTCTGACTTATAGTAGGCACTGAATAAATATTAGACTGAGTATAGCAGTCTGAAAAATGATTGCAAAATATAGCTGCTACAAAGAGTAATTACTGCCAATCAGTGATATCTGCAAAAGTGTAGTCAAACGAATAGCTTATGACATTAAATGTTTGAGGCCTATAATGCTTCAAATTGGGCCTTGTGTTCAAAAGATTTGTGTAATTACAAAAGAACTTTTCATCTAAACGCGTTTGTAAAAGGGGAAGAAGAAAAGGCATTTTATCAAATGTGGGGTTGAGTATGCTTCTTTTCAAATTAAGTATTTTGAATTTAGAGGCTTTATAAAGTGAGTTATAGACGTCCCACATTTAACTGGGAGCCTTGAATTTTAGGGTAGGGTGAACAAGGTGTGGAATCTCAATGTTGGAAAACAGTAGAATTTACCTGCTAGTTTAGCCTCCCCTCCAATACCTGGCTATTATTTCTTGATTTATTCAACAATAACACTCTCCTGCGGAGGGTTAAAAAGTAGTATTCCAGGGGCGCCTGGGTGGCTCAGTTGGTTAAGTGTCTGACTTCAGCTCAGGTCATGATCTCACAGTTCATGGGTTCAAGCCCCACTTCCAACTCTGTGCTGACAGCTCAGAGCCTGGAGCCTGTCTTTGAATTCTGTGTCTCCCTCTCTCTCTGACCCTCCTCTGCTCATGCTGTCTCTATCTCTCAAAAATAAATAAAACATTCAAAAATTTAAAAATAAACATTAAAAAAATTTTTTTTTAAAAAGTTCATTCCTGCCTACTCACATATTCTTCATATCCTGAAGTAGAATAGAAGGAAGTCTTGCAGATTCCAATAATTTCTAAGAGAGATGTTAATTGTCTAAGAAAAGGTTGATGTCTGGCTGAAACAAGAACATTTTACAAATACATCCCTTCTACTTTTAGAGTACTTCTTTAACACCTATGTCGTGGGAGTCAAAACTATTCCTACTTATTCTTCACCAAAATTAATTAGTAAAGTATATGACATACTTTTCTTTAGAAAATAGATGTTTGGGTTTTGTTTTGTTTTTATGGAAACCAGTGGGATTTGTTATATAGCCAGTGTTACTAAATGTTACGTCTTTCCTAAATTAGAGGCTTTCGGGGCACTTGGGTGGCTCAGTCGGTTAAGCGTCCGACTTCGGCTCAGGTCATGATCTCACAGTGGGTTTGAGCCCCACGTCGTGCTCTGTGCTGACAGCTAGCTCAGAGCCTGGAGCCTGCTTCAGATTCTGTATCTCCCTCTCTCTCTGACCCTCCCCTGCTCATGCTGTCTGTCTCTCTCCCTCAGATATAAGCAAAACGTTAAAAAAACAAACATAAAATTAGTGGCTTTCCAGGAACATTGTTAAGTGAGACTATACTTGCTGACTATCTCCACTGTTGACATTCAGTGCAAAAGAAAAAGCAGCTGTTGTGGGTCACAGCCAATGATATTTTAAAACTAGAAGACAATTTAGAGATTATAGAATCTTAAGATTTTGGAAATGAAAATCATTTAATGATCCCGTTTCTCAGATGGAGAAAACAAGAGAAATTAGATGATTTTAGGGCCATGCTAGATAGAACCAGTCACCTATCTTACAGTTTAGTATCTTTCGTGAAGTGGACAAAGGTTGGAATTTAAGTCAGAAGAACTGAATTTGTATTATATCTCTGCTTCTTCTAAAATGTGTTATGGGATAAGTAACTTAACATCTCAGGACCTCAGTCTGATCATCTGTAAAATGTCGACCATCACAAGTGTGTGAGATTCAAAGAAGATAATTAATCTGAGACAACTTTGTAAAGCTGTGAAGCATTCTGTGAATGCACGGTAGTACAGTTACCATTGAGTACTTACCCAGCACCATGCTTGATACTGTAGGACAATTGAAATTAAGTCGTGGTGTTTCCTTCTGAAGAGTTTGAGGTCCAGTTGAAAAGATATGACTATGAATTTAAAATAACAATTTTCTCTCCTTTCCAACTGCGGTACAATAAAAAGTACATCTGGTCTTTTTTCCTCGTTCCTGGCAATCTGAAAGCTCCTAAAACCCTTGGATTTCCTGAGTGATAGGAGTGTTTTTCGTCAATCATAACAATGATGGTTTCAATCCACCTGAGTTTATGCTAATGAGGTAACAGGGTGGGGGCCCCCAATGGCCCATGACGGGGCTGGTCTCCCGAAAGAGCAATGAGTAGAGAAACCTTTGGTTCCTTTGTTTTGGGGCCCACTCTCCAACCTCCAGGGAGAAGGGGTGCTGGAGATGTTAACAACTTTAACAATGAGATTTGCTAAGCTTCCAAGTTGGTCAATGTATCCACCTCCTCCATGAGACAGAGGCTCCTGCGCTGGAGACCCTTCTGGACCTTGTCCCATGTACCTCTTCATCTGGCTGTTCATTTATATCCTTTATAATAAGCTGGAAAATGTAAGTAAAGTGTTTCCCTGAGATCTTTGATCCATTCTAGCAGATTATCGAACGTGAGCAGGGGATCGTAGGAATCACTGATTTATAGCCAGTGGGTCAGAAGTATGCGTTGTCCCTAACACTCATAACGGCCATCTATGATTTTTTAGAAGTTTATTTATTTTGAGAGAGAGAGAGCAGGGGAGGAGCAGAGAGAGAGAGAAAGAGAGACAGAATCCCAAGCAGGTTCCACACTATCAGCGCAGAGCCCAACATGGGGCTTGAACTCATGAACTGTGAAATCAGACCTGAGCCAAAATCAAGATTCAGGTGCTTAACCGACTGAGCCATACAGGCACCCTGAAACAGGCATCTAAAGTGGAGGTAGTCTGGTGGGACTGAGCCCTTAATCTGTGGAGTCTGCACTAATTCTGAGTAGTTAGTGTCAGAATTAAGTGGTAGGACACAGTTGGTATCTGAGAATCAGACCAACCTATGGATTATATAAATATATAAGAATTTGCATATTACAAAATAACAAACATTCCAAATAATTTAATACTACAGAATGATAGTTAATGTGTACACACAATTACCGCATGAAGGACACTAAGTTGTTTTCATCTATTAACTAATTCCATCCAGTAATTCTGTGATATAATAATTATGCTATTATTATCCCAAATTGAGGAAACTGAGGCATATAGCAACTTAATTACTTGCCTCAGAAATGGTAGAACTGGGGTTTGGGCCCAGCCTTCCTAGCCCCATACTTCATGCTTTTAACTCCAGGATATTACTTCTGGGTAAAGACTAAGTCTCTTGGAATTATTATAGCTTAAGGAGATAAATTTCAAGCTATCATGGCAACTTTTCCAGTTATGAAACTGTAAAGACTATTAAAAAAATCTATGTCATACTTGATATATGTAAGACGTAAAGTAAAACTGCCTATAGAAAGTTTGAAGATTTTCCTTTTTAAAAGCTTATTTTAGAAATGTCTTGAAATTTGCTATATCAATTGATAAACGAGGGTTTACAGATCAAAACTATTTTCAGATGGCAATAGTAAGTTCTTCCCCTTAAGTAATTACTTTAAATATAAATGAATAAAAGTCCCCAATCAAAAGACACAGATTGGCTGAATGAATTATAAAAAAAAAAAAAAAAAAAAAAACAGGATCCAACTATATGCCAACTATCACCATTGCTGTTCAGCATCTGTACTAGAAGTTCTAGCCAGAACAGTTAGACAAGAAAAAGAAATAAAAGGCACCCAAACTGGAGAGGAGGAAGTAAAATTATCTCTGTGTACAGATGTTATGATCTTATGTACAGAAAACCCTAAGGATTCCATAAGAATTTCTTAGAACAAATAAATGAATTCAGCCAAATTGCAGGACACAAAATCAGCAATAAAAAAAAAAATCAGTTGCCCTTCTATGTACTAACAAAGAACTACCTGAAAAGGAAATTAAGAAAGAAAACAACTTCATTTGCAGTAACGTCAAAAAGAAAAAAATAATTAGAAATAAACTTAAGGAGATGAAAGATTTATACACTGAAAACTACAAAACATTGCTGAAAGAAAGCAAAGAAGACACAGATAAATGGAAAGACTTCCCATGTTCATGGACTGGAAGATGTATTATTGTTAAGATGTCAGTACTACTCAAAGTGATGTACAGATTTAATGCAATCTCCATCAAAATCCCAATGGCATTTTTTTGCAGAAATTGAAAAACCCATCCTAAAATTAATTTGGAGTATCAAGGGACCATAAATGACCAAAACAATCTTGAAAAAGAAGAGCAAAGTTGAAGGACTCACACTCCTGATTTTAAAATATCACAAAGCTACAATAATCAAAACAGTGTGGTACTGGCATAAAGACAGTCATAGACCAACACAATAGACTAGAGAACCTAGAAATGAGCCTTCCTGTGCACAAATGATTTTTGACAAGAGTACCAAGACCATTCAACAGGGAAAGGATAGTGTTTTCAACAAATGGAGTCGGATAAACTGGATGGAAAAACATGCAAAAAAAAAAAAAAGGAAGTTGGACATGCACGCACACACACACACACAGATTAAAAGTATGTGAGGGATGTGTTAAGTAACTTTATTGTGGTAATCCTTTTGCAATATATACGTAAATCACCATGTTGTACACCTTAAACTTGCACATGTTATATGTCAATTATATCTCAATAAAGCTGGGAGACAAAAAGAATCCGGTTGGACCCCTTTTTTTTTTTCAAGTTTAGCATTCTTTTTTTTTAATTATTTAAAAATTTATTTCTGAGAAAGAGAGACAGCATGAGCAGGCGAGGGTCAGAAAGAGAGAGGGGGGGGGGAGATACAGAATCTGAAGCAGGCTCCAGCCCCAGGCTCTGAGCTAGCTGTCAGCACAGAGCCCGACGTGGGACTCGAACCGACGAACCGTAAGATCATGACCTGAGCCAAAGTCGGATGCTTAACCAACTGAGCCACCCAGGCGCCCCAGGTTGGACCCTTTCTTACACTATAAACAAAAATTAACTTAAAATGGGTTGAAGACCTAAATGTATAAAACTCTTAGAAGAAAGTGGATTCATGGCTAAACAAAATACAGACATCAAATAGAATACTAATCAGCCTTTAAAAGGAAGCAAATTCTGATAAATGCTATAACATGGATGAACTTTGAAGACTATGCCAAGTGAGATAAGCCAGTTAGAAAAAGAAAACTCTGTTTGATTCCACTTAGAAGAGGTACTTAGTAAAACTCATAGTAAGTAGAGTGATGATTGTCTGATGGTTAGGGGCATAGAGTTTCTGTTATTTAAGATTGAAAGGTTCAAGAGACCTGTTGTACAACACTGTTAATACTTAACACAACTGAATACTTAAAAATGGCCACGAGGATAAATTTTGTTACTGTAGTTTTTTCAACCACAGTTAAATTTTTATATTTTTAAGGGTTTCCTTTTTTAATGTTTATTTTTGAGAGAGAGACAGACAGACAGACAGAGCATGAGTGGGGGAGGGGCAGAGAGAGGGAGACACAGACTCCAAGCAGGCTCCAGGCTCTGAACTGGAGAGCCCATTGCCCGGCTTTAACTCACCAGCTGTGAGATCATGACCTGAGCCAAAGTCAGATGCTTAACTGACTGAGCCCCCCCAGGCGCCCCTATTCTGGTCCTTTGAAAGCCTCCGGGTCTCCTAGGCACTGAGAAGGACCTACAACAAAGATAGGGTTCTTTGAACAACACGGACACAAAGCAGTTGATACTGGTTTTCTGATAGACGCCCAGGAGAGTGGGGAAACCCCTCAGCTGACTCGATTAGCTTCCTAAGCAACCTCTTAAGTGGAGAGAGGCCCTCTTAGCTTTCAGTGGGTCCCCCGTGAATACTTTTTTTAAGAACGTGGAGGCATTTGGGGCGCCTGGGTGGCTCAGTCAGTTAAGTGTCCGACTTCGGCTCAGGTCATGATCCCATAGTTTGTGGGTTCGAGCCCTGCGTTGGGCTCTATGCTGACAGCTAGCTGAAAGCCTGCAGCCTGTTTCAGATTCTGTGTCTCCCTCTCTCTCTCTGACCCTCCCCTGCTCACACTGTCTCTCTCTCTCTCAGAAATAAATAAAAC
>NW_027532842.1:8262239-8266980 GCF_008692635.1 Crocuta crocuta | reverse complement strand
AAAAAAAAAAAAAAAAAAAAGAATGTGGAGGCATTTAAGGGATACCTGGGTGGCTCTGTTGGTTGAATGTCCGACTTCCACCCAGGTCATGATCTCATGGTTCATGGGTTCAAGCCCCGTGTGGGGCTCTGTGCTGACAGCTCAGAGCCTGGAGCCTGCTTTGGATTCCATGTCTCCTTCTCACTCTGCCCCTCCCCGGCTCGTGCACTTTGTCTCTCAAAACTAAGTAAGTAAAAAAAAATTAAAAAAGAAAGAATGAATGTGGAGGCATTCCAAAACAAAAACTTTGAGAACCACTGCTTCAGAGAATACATCTCTTTGAAACTGCATCCTCTGACGCTAGTGCAAAGGAACATGGTATTTGGCAAGAGCTGCTTTGCTTGTTTTTGAACTACAGAAGTCACAATCTACCTCAGCCAGGCTGGGCTGAGAGACCGGCCCACACCAACTGCATTTGGGCTTCTGCCCTCTGACTGTCATTCCCCTCACCTGTCATACCATCTCTGCCTCCTGCAGTGATTTTCATTCTGTGTATCTTCCAACAAAGCTCAAGCCCACTTCTTGTCCAAGACTGCCCCAACCAGTCCTCTTTACACATTTACTTAAGAGAAGGAAAGAAAGAAACAAAGAAACAGAGTCATATCTGAAGTAAACCTGTGTCTTTCTATAATGTTAGAGTAATTCTGTCTCCAAAGTTCTAAATTCATCTAAATCTGGAAGTTACTACTTACTACAAATTTCAACTTTCTAAAAAAAAATCATTTGTTTAAAGTAATCTCTACACCCAGCATGGGGCTTGAACTTACAACCCCGATATCAAGAGTTGCATGCTATACTGACTGAGCCAGCCACGTGCCCTACTAATGTCAACTTTGATGAAAGTAATGGCCTTAGAGTTTATGAATGGAATCTGAAAATCCTACCTGCCTTATTGTGCTGTCCTGCAAAGGCTTGTGATAAATTTATGTAGAAATGCCCAGGGGTTTTACATTCAAGCTTTGACTTTAAGCATTCAATCAATGTATGTACAGTGATGCTCAATACACATATTGAGCATAATATTGTTCCATGTATTTTTGTTGACTCAGTAAGGAATGAACAAATATTAGGTGTCCATAATGGCTCAAGAAAAGAGTAAGTCATGTCTTTCAAGGGCTCCCTCAACAATTCTCCAGGTTTGTTTGTTTGTTTGTTTTTGAGTGGGGGGGGGTAGCATATACTACAGATTTGCCTTAACGTTATAGAAACCTGCTCAATATTTGTTTCTGACTATGTAGGTTCAACAGCACCTTTCTAGAATATACAGATATAGGGGCACCCGGGTGGCTCAGTCGGTTAAGCGTCCAACTTCAGCTTAGGTCATGATCTCATGGTTCGTGGTTTCGAGCCTCGCATCGAGCTCTGTACTGACAGCTCAGAGCCTGGAGCTGCTTCAGATTCTGTGTCTCCCTCTCTCTCTGACCCACCCCTGCTCACACGCTGTCTCTCTCTCTCTCTCTGAAATAATTTTTTTTAAAAAACATTAAAAAATTTAAAAATAGAATATACAGATATAAAAGGAAAAAACTAAAAGAAAGCATTGCAATTTATAGGTGATTTAAGAAAGAATTCTTAGCTTCCCCTCCAGGTAAATAACTTGCCGAGAAATTTTGTGGCCCCTCAGAGTGAGCTTAGGTCTCACTTGCAAAAGCACTTCACCAGCTCCCTCTGCTGTTTGCTGGTTTGATTTGGAACCCCAGGCAACTATGGTTAGCCACAGACAAGTGTTATCAGTATCAGTATATTCTGTACTATATTTTAGAGTAAAGGAAATCACACCACCAAATATTTGTATAAGAGTATTTCCACAAGTATTCTTATTATCTTAGTAGCTCTGTTTTTGTTTCAGCTATGATCATGTAACCCATTATTGTGAAGAAAAAAGGCTTGCAACAGTTATCTATTTACATTAATTTGGTATAAACTCTCTCTAAATACATACATACATACTTTAAAAAGAGAGAAACAAGTAGCATTAAGTGATTTCTGTAGCACTCACAATCATTGATTGTCAGACACAAACATCTTAAGGTTTCTTTTATGAGTCAGATTGATCTCTTTTTTTCTCAAATAACGATTTTAATCTAGAAGTGATGAAGGAAAAGGCTCAAGATTAGGCTTAGGTCTCTAGAAAGTAAACTTTTTCTAAAACCGTTTTTTTAAGATTTTATTTTTTAAGTAATCTCCATACCGAATGTATAGAACTCAACGACCCCAAGATCAAGAGTCACATGCACAACCAACTGAGCCAACCAAGTGTCCCTAGAAAAGTAAACTTCTAATTTTGCTTTTTATTGTTTAAAGTTTATTTATTTATCGTGTGAGAGAGAGATAGGGAGAGAGAGAATCCCAAGCAGACTCTGCACTGTCAGCATGGAGCTCGACAATGGGACTCAAACTCAACAAACTGTGAGATCATGATCGGAGCCGAAATCAAGAGTTGGACGCCCAACTGACTTAGCCACCCAGGCGCCCTGAAAGTAAGCTTCTAATTTAAAAAAATGAATTTGACCTACTGAAATCTAGAGGAGCAGAAGATTCCAGTTAGCACAATAATTGGCCCTTCTGCCTGACTGATTACTTCAAAAGTAATTAACACATTAATTTCTCAGAGAGATCCTAGGAAGTAGTGACATTTTGAAAGCTTAAAGAAGTTCATACAAAAGGAAACTCATGGAAAGAATAAATATAAATGACCAGTAATCATATGTAAAAAATAATGCCTACCTTCACTAATATTCAAACAACTGGTATTTTTCCCCTATCAAAGTAGCATGTTTTTAAAGATTATATTTAAAAAAAGATAACATACATGGGGTGCCTGGATGGCTTAGTCAGCAGAACATGTGACTCTTGATCTCAGAATTGGGTCTCACCCATGTTGGGTGTAGAGATAACTTAAAAATAATCCTAAAGATAATATCCAAACTTGGCACAAAGGTAATAGAGACTAAGTCTAAGAGCTCTGACCCTGAAGGCATTATCGAGTGTGTGGATTTGGGCAGTTAATTAGCCTTTGAGTGTTAGTGTCCTCATCTATAAAACAGTAATATATTACGACTGCATCATAGAGAATTAAATTCATTAATATATACAAAACCTAGAAGAGTGCTTGACACAAAGCAAAATTCAAATACATGTTAGCTATCATTATGTGCATTCAATATCTCCAGGACATACAAGCAATAAGTATCTGTAGTTGCCTCTCTGGGTGAGAACTTACTGTCAGGGAGAGAGACATTGAACTGTTGTACCATTAAACATTCTAGTCTGTGTATTCTAATGTCTCAGTAATATTTTCTCAGTGCCCCTATGCCAAAAGAACTACCTAATACTTCCATTTATTATGTAGTTAGGTCTAAGCAACTTAATATTTGTGTCCTAAAAACCTAGTAGCCATTTGAAAAAGAAATCATTTAAACTGAAAGAAAAAATGCAATGTTTATTTTATTTTATTTTATTTTATTTTTGCAATGTTTATTTTATCGTTAAGTAACCACAACTGCTAATGGGATGTGTGTGCTTGTTGGGCACTGCACAATTCCTCAAATCCTGGAACAAGACTAGATGCTGCTGCCACTCATTTCCCAATGAGTGACCTTCACTCATTGCTTTTTATCATGGCCCCTGCAAAATCCCAGCTTTGCAAAGTTAGATGCCATTGCAAGGAATGCAGTGTGATCCAGTGTTGAAACTAGGAGCTGCCTGGAGTTAGCAGAGTGGTGTCCAACAGACATTCCTTCTGTTTTCCTACAGATTTGTAAACTAAATAGGAACAAAATTTAAAACATCTCTTACTGTCCTTGTGAGTTGACTGTGCACAGGACACCTCAACATACAATTTGAGAACCACAGTTACACACCTTTTCATAATGAAGTTTGTTAATGTTTGTTTGTTTGGAGAGAATATGGGTGCACTCATGCTAGGGAGGGGCAGAAAGAACCAGGGAGAGAGAGAGAATCCTAAGCAGCCTCCTCTGTCAGTGCAGAGCCCATGCAGGGCTTGATCTCCTGAACCAAGAGATTATGACCTGAGCCAAAATCAAGAGTTGGATGCTTAACCAACTGAGCCACCCAGGCGCCCCTATACCTTTTCATAACTTTTGAAGCTAGTTCATTTAAATCCATTAGAACATAACATAAAATACAGTATATAGCTCCCTCCCCCAGTAATTTTTTCCAAAATCAAGTTACCTTTTCCACTGGGTCGCTAGTCCCTTGAAGACATTTTGGGCAGATTCTTTACTTTCAACACATGCTGCACAAATGCCTTGGTACCGGAAATGGGCGGTGGGTAAATTAACCTCCCCACCCTTGCCTCTTTCCTGGCATCTCTGATGAGTCTCCACCTGTGATGTCTGTCAGGTGCAGACCCGGGATTCAGTGCTAAGGCTTACAGACATTTAGGAAATGTTGGCGACACCGGAGCGTTCTCGTGCGGGTGAGGGGCCCGGGGGCTTCGCTGCGTTGTCTCGTGCCAAGTTCCTCCTCCTGTTGCTCATCCCTGTCTGGCCAGTCCCGGCTGACAAGGGCTCTGGGAGGTGGTCCCCCAAATGCCGGAGCTTCCGCGGGAGCCTGGGCGGGTCGTGCGGAGCGAGCGTCAGGCCCCAGGAGGAGTGAGTCTGCGCACGACCCTGACTTGGCGGGTCCAGCTCCCATCTGGCCTCTTGAACAGGCTTCCGCCCCCCTCGGCCGCACGCCG
>NW_027532842.1:8261601-8262146 GCF_008692635.1 Crocuta crocuta | reverse complement strand
CTGCTTCTGCGGGCTGCGTCTCGCCTCCCGTCCTTCCCTGCGTGGGCGACAGTCTCCCGGTGACCTGGGGGGTGAGGGGCTTTGGAGAGCTGACTGGTGGCGGGGGGCTGCCCCTGGCCTGACTCGGGAAGTCCAGAAGGCTCTCGAAGGTTCCCTGAACGTAGAACGCGAGTGCCGAGCCCCCTTTGTCCGGGGCTGTGGGGGTCGGCCGCAAGGCTAGGATGAAAAACAGACCCGCGTGGAACATCGTGCCGTAGATTTAGTCAAAATCCAGAACTGAAATATTTAAAGAACAAGATAGAGACAACATTCACAAGACGTGTTAGGAAGGTCACACTCTGATGGGAGTATACATCAGCACAATCCTTCTGGAAAATCAATTTGAAAAGATGTGCCAAGAGCCTTAAAAATGTTCTTAAGGATATAATTAGAGATGCAGAAAAAGATGTGTACAGAGATATGCCTTTTTCTGCTTTTTAGAAACTATTTTCTGTTACCCTTCTATTTTCTGTTTAAGAGCCTGCGGGAGAACAGCTCGAGGTTCT
>NW_027532842.1:8244299-8261572 GCF_008692635.1 Crocuta crocuta | reverse complement strand
AGGGGACTGGTAAATATTTGGGCTCTGGTTTTAAGGGATCATCTGAAGACTGCTGCGAGAGACGACAAAGAAAGGCCCCTGGTGTAGTAAGATACGAGAGGACGGGGCAGACGGAGAGAGACGGAGAGAGAGGAGGAACAAATCAGGAACTGCTGAGCTGGGTCACCAAGGGCCTGGGACAGACACCAGGACACTTGTTCCAGAACCCCCCCACCCCCCCGTCTTGAATGTGGGGGCAAAGAGCAGCATCACTGTGAGGGACAATCGTCAAGAACTTGAAGGGCTTTGCCGCTGAGGCCCACCAGGACCTGACCGAGTGCCCTGCTTTGACTTAAGCAAGAGCCACCTGAGGAGCCAGCCCAGGGCCTCAGCCAGTTCTTCCACAGTGACCCATAGAAGGAGATGCTTGTCCCGCAGCTAACTGCCAGAGACGATGCCCTGGAGAGTTCCCTCTCCAGCTGGGGGACCTCCTACCCTTCCCTTGAGCAGACTGGAGGCCCGGAGGTAGGACTCCCCGTTCCCTACTTCTGTGCACCTTCTCCCCAGGAGGGAACAAAGGACAAGAATTTGGGCGTGACAGGCACGTGGCCACGCATTCAAACGCAGGAGTTTATACCTAAGCTGTTTATCATTCTGAGCAGACTGGGTTTATCTCCTTGGCTTACATTATTACAAATGTTATTATAATATAGTAAAATTAAAACATCTCTTGGATAATTAATGGCTGCATTAACTGTTATACTGTATATGTCACATTTACAAGTAAAACTTTATTATCTTCTACTCGTATTACTATCTTAAGGATCAATCTTCTGGCAGCATTGACAAACTTCTTAAAAGATCACAATCTTGCACGTCAGTTCTACAGACAACATTGAAATCTTGTCCAAGATTTAGAAATCTCAGGCAATGACATGCCAAAACAGCATTGCAAGCTTGTAATATACTCAGTTATTATCAGTGGGATGTCAACAAAGCCTAGTGATAAGAAAGTACTCTGGGGATGCCTGGCTGGCTTAGTCAAAGGAGCATGTGGCTCTTGATCTCAGAGTCTGAGCCCCACACCGGGCGTAAGGCTTACTTAACAACAAAAACAAACAAACAAAAAAAAACACTGGGAATTATAGCTCAAAGTAACCTAATGACCTTAGAGCCCAGCGTCCATTTTACCTTCCTTGGTTTTTTTATGTTTGTTTTCTTTATTTTGAGAGAGAGAGGGTGAGCAAGTGTGAGCTGGGCAGAGAGAGGAGAGAGAGAGTCCCAAGCAGACTCCATACTGGCAGCACAACCCAGATGCAGGACTCGGTCTCACAAACAGAGAGATCATGATCTGAGCTGAAATCAAGGGTCGGGCACTTAAATGACCAAGCCACCCAGGCAGCCCACGTGTTTACCTTCTTATAATTATATAAAGCATCATACTTTCATTGTACAAAATTTAGAAACATATAGAAAATATAAAGGAGGAAGAAAAAAAGCACCCACAATTACACCACCCAGAAAAGGCAACCATTTTTTAACTTTGTCATATTTCGTTTTAGACATTTAAAATTTTGACATATTTCACTTTCTTTTTCTCTCTACCTTCTATGACTGAGATCACAGTATACATATAGCTTTATTTTACATATAAATAAATAGATATAGCATTTTTTAAACTTTATATAATGATTATTTAGCTTGTCATGAAAAACTCTTTGGAAACAAGATTTCTAAGGATTCATAAAATGTCAATATGGCAGTAAAATACATCATAATATTGTTCATTGTCATATTATTGGACATAAAATTGCTTTTTAAAAATTCTGTTATAAAAGTATTAAATACTTATGTGCATAAATATTTCTCCCCAGTTTTCATTGACTCCTTAGAAATGATCACCAACTCATTCTCCAGAAAAGTTGTAACCATGTTTATTTTTATCAGCAGCACAAGAGTGTCCATTTCAATGTAACCATATCAGAATGTCATCGTTTTTAGTCTTTGCCATAAAGATAGGTGGAAATGGTATTTTAGTGTTTTAATTTGCATTTGTTCGATTCGTGGTGAAGATTAGGTTAAGTATATGTCATATATATATTGGTGCCTTGTTTTCCTTCTGTGAACTTCCTGTTCATAATCTTCACCCATTTTTCATTATCAGGTCATTGTTATTATTCTTATCACTTTGTCGGTGTTCATTGTATACTAAACACATAAGCTCTTAGAAAAAAATTAAGTCAGAGTGTCTTCTCACATCATACATGAGAATATGTTTCAGATGATTAATGAGTTAAATGTAAACATGAAAATTAAACAACACTAGAATGATTAAAGATTAATATTTAATTTCTGGATGGATGAGAACATGTGTTTAAACAGCTCAGAGGAAATAATATCACATTTGGCTTTATAAAAAATTTAAAAATTTTGTACACAAAATTATTCATTTATCCTTCCAATAAAAATTAAAAGGCAAATCACAAAATGTTAAAAATGTTCTTCATTCTTTCCATAATAGCCTGGTTATTTTATCTTATTTTATTTTATTTATTTAAAAAAATCATTTCTTTCTTTATTTTGAGAGAGACAGAGAGAAAGAATTCCAAGCAGGCTCCATACTATCAGTGCAGAGACTAATGCAGAGCTCAAACTCAGGGACTGTGAGATCGTGGCCTGAGCCAAAACCAAGAGTCCGATGCTCAATCAACTGGGCCACCTGGACGCCCCGGGCCTGATTATTTTTATCCCAGAATTTATTACATTAAAAAAAGTAGCTGTCTGGGGCACCTGGGTGACTCAGTCGNCTCTCTCTCCTAGAAATAAATAAAACATTAAAAAAAATTTTTTAATGTTAATTTATTTTTGAGAGCAAAAGCAGGGGAGGAGCAGAGAGAGAGGGAGACACAGACTCGGAAGCAGGCTCCAGGCTCTGAGCTGTCAGCACAGAGCTCTATGTGGGGCTTGAACCCACAAACCATGGATCTTGACCTGAGCGGAAGTCAGACGCTCAACCGAATGGGCCACTCAGGCACCCCAGGTAATGAAAATATTCTAACACTGGCACAATTAGAAACACTTACTTAAAAGCACTGAAGGCTCTATTTTTTAAGTGTGAATTTTATGACATGACAATTGTATAAGTGACATCTCAAGGTTTTAAAAAATTTTAATGGGATAAATAAAAACTTAAAAGGGAGAATTCTTTATTTCTCCTTTGTTATGTAAAATGTTTACTAGATAAACTTGAGCCAATGCACAATTTTACACAGATTCCTTTAAGGATAGAGACTTAATATTTTGCGAGATTTCTTTAAAGTTTATTTATTTTGAGAGAGAGAGACAGCGCGAGTGGAGGAGGGCAGAGAGCACCCCAAGCAGGCTCCACCCGTTCCGCGCAGGGCCCGAGAGGGGCTCAAAGTCACAAAGCCATAAGACCATGACCTGAGCTGAAGCCACGAGTGGGACACTTGATTGAGCCACCCAGGTGCCCTGTATTTTGAGAGCTTTGAGAGAGGCCGAGTACCCGAGGTAAATACCCGATTATTTACCCAGTAAATAATCACACTCTGGAGAGTAGAAAAGATTGTCACTTTGCGAAACCCTAAGGCTTTCTCAGGAGGCTGCAGCGTCAGAAGCTGATGTTTTCACTTAATCTTGTCACTTAGAGTCGAATGAAGTGACAAAAGTACTAACGAAAAATGCTGCTCTTTGGAAGACCGTTTGGTCGGCGTTGAGAACACGGGGAGACGGCCGGCTCTGCCTAGAGAACCGCAGCGCTGAGCGGCGCCCAGCAGGGCCCAGCACGCCTTCCGCTCCAGCTCCTGCGTGGTCTGCAGAGAGGCCTGACCCCCGCGGTCAACGGCAGCCAGGAGGACAGACCTGTGTCTGCTCGCTCCTAAGTCTCATTGGCCCAAGGCCGACCCCACGGGCTTCAATGCCCTTCCCCTCTGGGTTCCCCAGTGTGGGGGCCGGAAGTCCCAGGTGCTGGTGTGAGGCAAGGGCCGTCGGTGGTGCCACACGGGGCCGTGGAGTCCACACGCAGCTGGTGTCCTGGTGGCGGCACAGGGAACACATGCCCGAAGGCACCTGAGACAGTGAAGGGCGCGCATCGGAGACATGGAAGTTGGACACGCATCGGAGGGACGCGGAAGGTGGGCGCGCGTCGGAGGGACGCGGAAGGTGGGCGCGCGTCGGAGACACGGAAGGTGGGCGCGCATCGGAGGGACACGGAAGGTGTCTCCTACAGACACACAAGTGGGAGATGCTGGGCCTTCAGAGCAGAGGCTGGTGGGAAGACCGGTTCGAGCTGATCGGATGCTCCACCTCATGTGGCTCCGAGCCACTGACTTGTCCACGTTCTGGGGTGTTTTGGACGCTTGGGATGACACGCTGCTCTAGTCCAGCCGGTTCCAACTTCTTGAGCTCATGACCCCTTTACACCCTTAACCTTCAGTGAGGGCCCCATAGAACTTGGTGGGTGTGGAGTGAGGGCGTGGAAAAGGGTCACATCTATCAACGTTTATCATGTAGAAATTAAAACTTAGAAATTTTAAAAATATTTTTTTAAATTGAAAAATAATTGCATGTTAACATAAACAACATGCTTTTTGCCGAATAACCATCTTTTCCCAGAGGAAAAAACCCAAGAGTTCGGAGGTGGGGCGAGTATCATTGTTCTACATTTTTCAACTCCCTTCAGTATCTGCTTGAACGGAAGGCAGCTGAATCCATACCTCTTCCTCCACTTTCAGGCTGTTGTGATATGTTTTTCGGACGGCAGAGATGACACGCAGTAGGGAAAGGTCCTGGGTCCCACGGACCACACTTTGAGAACTACTGCTCTGGCCTAAAAGTCACGGATTTTTCAATCATGTGAACAGTGCTCCTGCTGGAAATCCATGCTGTTGGCTGTTGGCACTCAGCAGGGATGAGAGATAAATTCTGTTTGAAAACGGGTGTCCTGGGAGTTGCTATAAGCACACAACTCCTTGGAACGTTTTTATTACTTTGAAAATTGCTTTAGCGCTGCAGCCTTTTGAAACCAAAAACGTTTGCCCAGTTAAACAGCCGAGTCCGCACGGCCCTGACCACAAGGGGGCTCCCAGCCCAGCTTTTCTCGACAGCCGACCCCGGCCTTTCTTCCTTCGTGGTGCATGAACTGCTGAACTCACTGAGGAGATCTTTCTTTGGGGGGAGAGGGGGTGGTCAACACAAGAAAAGAGTCTGGGTTATGAGGAGGAGTTAACTGCAAAACTAGGGAAGTTAAGAAAGACTAGAACTATTTTTTTAATGTTACATTTATTTCTGAGAGAGAGCGAGCGAGACAGCGTGAGCAGGGGAGGGTCAGAGAGAGAGGGAGACAGAATCTGAAACAGGCCCCAGGCTCTGAGCTGTCAGCACAGAGCCCGACGCGGGACTGGAACCCACGAACCGTGAGACTGTGACCTGAGCAGAAGTCGGACATTTAACCGGCTGAGCCACCCAGGTGCCCCTAGAACTATTTCTTAACATGGGTGGGGGGAGGGTGGGGAGTATGTAAAAAAATCCCAAAGTGTTGTTCTAAATATTGGAAGAAGTACTGTTTGGCACGTTCCCTCTCTTACCAGCAAGGGTGGCTTTCTTCTCTTAATATTTTCAGCTGAAAATAATGCTTGAATTCTGTATCACTACCTCTACTAAAATGATTGTCGAAGCAAGGGACCGTCCTGGAAAACACGTGTGATAAATGGAGGCGGTGGGGGGAGGCACTCCACCCTGAGACACTGGAGGCCTGACTTTTGTCTTCACTCACACTATGATATGAGCCGGGTTGCGCGTTGTCTTCTTCATGGGTCTTCTCAGTGTATAGCATTCTTTCTAGGTACACAAGAAAATATTTGTTAAATGAACAAAGAAAGGAAGGGAGGACGTCTTCCCTTGGGTGATGCCAGTCACATAGTAGGTGATCATTAAGTACTTGTTAAACTGGAACTGAAAACACGAATGTCGTTAAAATGATATTTTAAAAAGCAATAGATGAACAAAGGTACTAAATGAATCCTGACGATAGAGTGACTCCCTTCCCATCAGAACAAAGAAGTGGCAGATCTGAGATTTGAATCAAAATATCCTGGTTCCAACGTCTTTAATAATTTTGTTTAGAAAGGGAAACTGCTTCCTTCTTTACACAGACACAGCCTTAATAATTGCGTCCCAGGACACTTAGTGAAGAACAGACTGCTATCTTGCGATCAACCCCAAGGAAAGAGCAAAGGACACAAGGAGAGACTGAGGAAGGACGGCTGGACAATTAGATGCTAAGATCAAGGCGAGGAGGTGGGGAGACTTTTCCGACACTGCAGTCAGAATAGGCACTGCCTGATTGGAAAAAACAAGAAGATGAAGAGACTGAGATATCCTTCGCCTGAGCGTAAAGCACCCCCTTGCCCACGCACGTATTCTGTTGGCTCTCTCTTCTTCCTCTTGCTGCCCACGAAGCCTGATGAAGTCACAGCAGATGGGTCCCCATTCGTGCCCACCGGTGTGAGACGCTCCCCTTGCGTGGCTGTTGCACAAATGTGGTTGGAGCTTCCGAAGGGGCCTGGGCGTGGGACTGAGCAGCTCAGGAAGACATGGCCCTTCAGTGTGAGACACCAGAACCCAGCAACGCCGACGCGCTGACACGGGAGGCGGGGGCCCACTGAAGGCTCCTGATGAGCGCGGCCCCTGAGCAGGTGGCCACAACTCCTCCTCCACAGGCCTGTGTCCCCTGGTGGCTTAGTTATTTTATTTCCGCTTGTAATCAACCACACATAATATAAATTTCACCACCTTAGTCATTTGTAAGTGTACAGTTCAGTCCCCTTAAGCACATTCACATGGTTATGCATCCATCATCACCATCCCCCTTCAGAATAGTTTATCTTTCCAAACTGAAACTCCATACCCACGAGGGACAGCTCCCCATTTCCCCTCCCTCTAGGCCCTGGCAGCCACCAGTCCTCTTTACGTCTCCACCAGTTTGTCTACTACAGGCAAATCCACTTATGACAGTGGGTCATACATTATTTGTCTCTTTGCATAATGTGTTCAAATTTCATCTATTTTCAAAGCATGTGTCAGAATTTTTTTCTTTCTAAGGCCAGAATAATAGTCCATTGTATCTGTATACCACCTCTTCTTGGTCTGTTCATCTATCGATTGCCTCTATAGTTTGGCTACTGTAAATAATGCTGCAATGAACATAGGGGTGCATATATCTTTTTGAACGAGTGTTTTTGTTTTCTTCAGGTAAATACCCAGAAGTGAAATTGCTGGATCACATAGCATTTCTACTTTTAGTTTTTTGGAGAAACTTCATACCGTTTCCTACAGTGGCTACACCAATGTACATTCTAAACAAAAGTGCATGAGGCTTCCTTTTTCTCCACATTCTCATCAATCCTTGTTATTTCTTGACTTTTTGATACAAGACGTTCTGATGGCTGTGAGGTGCTATCTTGTGGTTTTGGTTTGCATTTCTCAGATGATTAGCGATGTTGAGCATCTTTTCATGTATCTGCTGGCCACCTGGATGTCTTCTTTGGGGAAACGTCTATACAGGCCCTCTGCCCATTTTTTAAAAAATTGATTTGCTTGTTTTTTGTTGTTGAGTCATATGGGTTCTTTATATATTTTGGATATCAACTCATTATCAGATATATCATTTGCAAACATCTTCTTCCATTTAGTAAGCTGTATTTTCATTTTGTTGGTGGTTTCCTTTGCCGTGTTAACATTTTTTAGTTTAATGTGGCCCCGATTGTTTATTTGTGCTTCAGTTGTCCTTGCCTGAGAAGACAGATCCAAAAAAAAAATTGTTTAAAAATTTTTTTAATATTTATTTTTGAGAGAGAGAGAGAGACAGAGTGCAAGTAGGAAAGGGGCAGAGAGAAGGAGACACAGAATCTGAAATAGGTTCCAGGGTCTGAGCTGTCAACACAGAGCCTGACGTAGAGCTTAAACTCACAAACCATGAGATTATGACCTGAGCCGAAGTCAGAGGCTCAACTGACTGTGCCACCCAGGCGCCCCAATATTATTAAGACCTATGTCCAAGAGTTATTGTCTATGTTTTCTTTTAGGAGTTTTATGGTTTGGGGTCGTACATTTAGGTCTTGAATCCATTTTGAGTTTATTTTTGTATATGGTGTGGTAAAGTGTTCAAGTTTTATTCCTTTGCATGAGGCTGTCCAATTTTCCCAGCACCATTTATTGAAGAGACTGTATTTTCCACATTCTTGCCTCCTTTGTCATAAATCGGTTACTGTATAAATGTGGGTTTATTTCTGGGCTTTCTATTCTGCTCTACTGATCTATGTGTCTATTTTTGTGTCAGAACCATACTGTTTTGTTTACTGTAGCTTTGTAGTACAGTTTAAAATCTGGGAGTGTCGCGGTTCGTGGGTTTGAGCCCCGCATCGGGCTCTGTGCTGACTGCCAGCTCAGAGCCTGGAGCCTGTTTCAGTCTGTGACTCCCTCTCTCTCTGACCCTCCCCTGCTCAAGCTGTCTCTCTCTCTCTCTCTCTCCTAGAAATAAATAAAACATTTAAAAAAAAATAAAAAAAAAAATCTGGGAGTGTGATACCTCCTAATTTGTTCTTTTTTCTCTAGATTGTTTTGTCTATCAAAAGCCTATTGTGTCACTTTTGGCAAATGACATGATACTCTACATAGAAAACCTGACAGACTCCACCAGAAGCCTACTAGAACTTATCTATGAATTCAGCAAAATCATAGGGCACAAAATCAACATATAGAAATCGGTTGCATTTTTACACACCAATAATGAAGCAACAAAAAGAGAAATCAAGAAACTGATCCCATTCACAATTGCACAAAAAACCATAAAATACCTAGGAATAAACCTAACCAAAGACATAAAAGATATTTATGATGAAAACTATCAAAAACTTATGAAAGAAATTGAAGAAGATACAAAGAAATGGAAAAACATTCCATGCTCATAGATCGGAAGAATAAATATTGTTAAAATGTCATTACTATTCAAAGCAATCTACACTTTCAATGCAATCCCAATCAAAATTGCACCAGCATTCTTCTCAAAGCTAGAACAAACTATCCTAAAATTTGTATGGAACCACACAAGACCTTGAGNTCAAAACATTAGCAGTAGAACTCCCCTATGACTCAGCAATAGCACTGCTAGGAATTGACTCAAGGGATCCAGGAGTGCTGATGCACAGCGGCACATGGACCCCAATGTTCATAGCAGCACTCGCCACAATAGCCAACACATGGAAAGAGCCTAAGTGTCCATCAACGGACGAATGGATCAAGAAGGTGTGGTTTATGTATATGATGGAATGCTACATGGCAATGAGAAAGAATGAAATCTGGCCATGGGTAGCAACATGGATGGAACTCGAGGGTGTTATGCTGAGCGAAATAAGTCAGGCAGAGAAAGATACCATATGTTTTCACTTATAAGTGGATCAGTGGAAAAAATAGTTGGGGAGAGGGAGGGAGGAAAACCATGAGAGACTCTTGAATGCTGAGAACAAACTGAGGGCTGATGGAGGTGGGAGAGAGAGGAAGGGGGGGTGATGGGCATGGAGGAGGGCACTTGTGAGGATGAGCACTGGGTGTTATATGGAAACCAACTTGACAATAAACTATGAAAGGGGAAAAAAAAGGAAAAAGAGTCTATTGTGATTCCATACAAATTTTAGGATTTTTTTATTCTAGCTCTGTGAAAAATACTACTAATAATTTGATAGAGACTGTAGTGATTCTGTAGATTGCTTGGGGTAGTATGGACATTTTAACAATATTAATTCTTCCAATCCAACAGCATGTTATATCTTTCCATTTACTTGTGTCATATTCAATTTCTTTCAACAATCTTATAGTTTTCAGAGTACAGGTCTTTCACTTCCTTGGTTAAGTTTATTCCTAGGTATTTTATTATTTTGGGTACAATTGTAAATGGGATTATTTTCTTAATTTCTCTTTCTGCTGCTTCATTATTACTGTATAGAAACACAACGGATTTTTGTATATTGATGTGGCATCCTGCAACCTTACTGAATTCATTTATCAGTACTAGTAGTTATTTGGTAGAGTCATTAGGGTTTTCTCTATATAGTTTCATGTCAACTGCAAATAGTGAAAGTTTTGCTTCTTGCTTACCAGTTTGGATGCCTTTGATTTCTTTTTCTTGTCTGATCACTATGGCTAGGACTTCCAGTCCTATGTATAATAAAGTGGTGAGAATGGACATCCTTGCCTTGACCTGATCTTAGAGGAAAAGCTTTTCACTTTTCACTGTTGAATATGATGTTAGCTGTGGGGTTTTCATATATGGCCTTTATTATGCTGAGGTATTTTCCCTTTATTGTTGAGAGTTTTTTTTTAATCATAAATGTATGTTGAATCTTGTCAAATGATTTTTCTGCATCCACTGTTATCATATGATTTCTATCCTTTATTTTGTTAATGTGGTGTATAATGGTGATTGCTATCTGGATATTGAACCATCCTTGAATCCTTGGACTAAACCCCAATTGGTCACAATGACTGTTTCTTTTGATTTATTGTTGAATTCATCTTGCTAATATTTTGTTGAGAATTTTGCTTCTACATTCATCAGGGCCATTGGCCTGTATTTTATTTTTTTGTATTAGCTTTGTCTGATTTTGTTATGAAGATAATGCTGGCCATGAAAAATAAAAGCAATCGTTCCTCTTCTACTTTTTGGGATAGTTTGAGAATAGGTATCAACTCTTCATGTGTCAGTTGGCCATCTGGAGGCCTTCTTTGGAAAAGTGTCTATTCATGTCTTTTGCCCATTTTTACATTGGATTATTTGTTTTTTGGGTGTTCAATTTGATAAATTCTTTATAGATTTTGGTTACTAACCCTTAATCTGATACATCATTTGCAAATATCTTCTCCATTCCATTGGTTGCCTTTTAGTTTTGTTGATTGTTTCCTTTGTTTCGCAGAAGCTTTTTATCTTGATGAGATCCCAATAGTTCATTTTTGCTTTTACTTCCCTTGCTTCCAGAGACATATTGAGTAAGAAGTTGCTGTGGCCGAGGTCAAACAGGTTTTTGCCTGCTTTCTCATCTGGGATTTTGATGGTTTTTGTCTTGCTTTTAGATCTTTTATCCATTTTGAGTTTATATTTGTGCATGGTGTAAGAAAGTGGTCTAGGTTCATTTTTCTGCATGTCACTGTCCAGTTTTCCCAACACCATTTGCTGAAGAGACTATCTTTATTCCACTGGAAATTCTTTCCTGCTTTGTCAAATATTACTTGGCCATATGTTTATGGGTCCATTTCTGGGTTCTCTATTCTGTTCCATTGATCTATGTGTCTGCTTTTGTGCCAATACCATACTGTCTTGATGATTACAGCTTTGTAATACAGCTTGAAGTCTGGGATTGTGATGCCTCCAGCTTTGGTTTTCTTTTTTAGGATTGCTTTGGCTATTCAGGGTTTTTTCTTGTTCCATACACATTTTAGAATTGTTTGTTCTAGCCCTGTGAAGTGTGATGGTGTTATTTTGATTGGGATTGCATTAAATATGTAGATTGTTTTGGGTAGTATTGACATTTTAACAATATTTGTTCTTCCAATCCATGAGCATAGAATACTTTTCCATTGTTCTATTTCTTCAATTTCTTTCATAAGCTTTCTATAGTTTTCAGTGTATTAATTTTTTGCCTCTTTGGTTAGGTTTATTCCTAGGTATTTTATGGTTTTTGGTGCAATTGTAAATGGGATCAATTCCTTGATTTTCTTTATGTTGTTTCATTATTGGTATGTAGAAATGTAACCAATTTCTGTGCATTGATTTTATATACTGCCACTTGCTGAATTCCTGGATCAATTCTAGCAGTTTTCTTGGTGGAATCTTTTGATTTTCCATATGAAGTATCATGTCATCTGCAAAGAGTGAAAGTTTGAATTCCTCCTTACAGATGTGGATGCCTTTTATTCCTTTGTGTTGTCTGATTGCTGAGATAGGACTTCCAATAGTAGGCTGAATAACATTGGTGAGAGTGGACATCTCTGTCGTGTTCCTGACCTTAGGAGGAAAGCTCTCAGTTTTTCCCCATTAAGGATGATATTAGTGGTGGGTCTCTCATACATGGCTCTTATGATCTTGAGGTATGATCCTCCTATCCCTACATTCTTGTGGGTTTTTATCAAGAAAGGATACTGTATTTTGCCAAATGCTTTCTCTGAATCTATTGAGAGGATCATGTGGTTCTTGTCCTTTCTTTTGTTAATGTGATGTATCACCTTGATTGATTTGCAGATATTGAACCACCTTTGATCCCAGTTAGAAATCTAACTTGATCATGGTGTATAATTCTTTTAATGTATTGTTGGATCTAGTATCTTGTTTAGAATTTTTGCATCCATGTTCATCAGGGAAATTTGTCTGTAGTCCTCCTTTTTAGTGGGGTCTGATTTTGGAATCAAGGTAATGCTGGCCTCATAGAATAAGATTGAAAGTTTTCCTTCCATTTCAATTTTTGGGAACAGCTTCAAAAGAATATGTTTTAATGCTTTAAATGTTTGGTAGAATTCCCCTGGAAAGCCATCCAGCCATGGACTCTTGTGTTTTGGGAGATTTTTGATTACTCACTCAATTTCTTTACTGATTATGGATCTGTTCAAATTTTCTATTTCTTCTTGTTTCAGTTTTTGTAGTTTATATGTTTCTAGGAATTTGTCCATTTCCAGATTGTCCAATTTATTGGCATATAATTGCTCATAATATTCCCTTATGATTATTTGTATTTTGCAGTTTTGGTTGTGATCTCGCTTCTTTAATTCTTGATTTTATTTATTTGGGTCCTTTCCTTTTTCTTTGTGGTCAATCTGTCTGGAGGGTTATCAATTTTGTTAATTATTTCGAAGAACCGCTTCTGGTTTCATTGATCTGTTCTACTGTGTGTGTGTGTTTTTTTTTTCCTTTGATAGCGTTCATTTCCATTTTAATCTTTATTATTTCCAATCTTCTGCTGGTTTGGGGTTTTATTTGCTGTTCTTTTTTGAGATCTTTTAGGTGTAAGGAACCCTTCTTCCCTCTTTAGGAAGGCTGGGAATGCTATATACTTCCTTCTCTGACCACCTCTGCTGCACCCAGAGGTTTAGACTGTCATGTTTTCATTTCCAATGGCTTCCATGTACTTTTTCATTTCCTCTTCAACTTCTTGGTTAATCTATTCATTCTTTAGTATGATGTTCTTTAGTCTCCAAGTATTTGTTGTCTTTCCAAATTTTTTCTTGTGATTGATTTCAAGTTTCATAGTGTTGTGGTCTGAAAGTATGCACAGTATGATCTCAATCTTTCTGTACTTGTTGAGGGCTAATTTGTGTCCTAGTATGTGATCTATTCTGGAGAGCATTCTATGTGCACTGGAGAAGAATGTAATTCTGCTGCTTTAGGATGAAATGTTCTGAATATATCTGTTAAGTACATCTGGTCCAATTGCTTCCTTATTGCCTAGATGATCTGTCCATTGCTGTAAGTGGTGTGTTGAAGTCCCCTACTATTATGGTATTATCATCAATGAGTTTCTTTATATTTGTGATTAATTGATTTATATATTTTGGTTCTATATATTGGGGGCATAAATGTTTACAATTGCTAGATCTTCTTGGTGGATAGACCCCTTAATTATGATATAACTCCCTTCTTCATCTTTTGTTACAGTCATTATTTTAAAATCTAGATTGTCTTACATTCGTATGATACGCTAGCTTTCTTTTGGCAACCATTAGCATGATAAGATGCTCTATCCCCTTACTTTCAATCTGAAGATGTTTTTAGGTCTAAAATGGGTCTCTTGTAAACAGCATATAGATGGATCTTGTTTTATTATCCATTCCTTTACCCTATGTCTTTTGATTGAAGCGTTTAGTGCATTGACATTTACAGTGAGTACTGAAAGGTATGAATTTATTGCCATTATGTTGCCTGTAGAACTGGAGTTTCTAGTGGTGTTCTCTGGTCCTTTCTGTTCCTTGTTGCTTTTGGTCCTTTTTGTTTTGTTTTGTCTTTTCTCCCCTCAGAGAGTCCCCATTAAAATTTCTTGCAGGGCTGGTTTAGTGATTACGAACTCCTTTAGTTTTTGTTTGTCTGGGAAACTCTTTATCTCTTCTTTTATTTTGAATGACAGTCTTGGTAGATGATTAATTCTTGGCTGCATGTTTTTCCAATTCAGCATGTTGAATACATTTGGCCACTCCTTTCTGGCCTGCCAAATTTCTGTGGATAGGTCTGTTGTGAGCCTGTCTTTCCTTACAGGTTAAGAACTTTTTTTTCCCCTTGTTGCTTCTGTAATTCTTTCCTTGTCTGTGTATTTTGTGAATTTGACAATGATATGCCTTGTTGATGGTCGGTTTTTGTTGAATCTAATGGGAGTTCTTTGTGCTTCCTGGATTTTGATGTATGTTGCCCCTGTCTCCCCAGGTTAGGAAAGTTTTCCACTATGATTTGCTCACATAAACCTTCTACCACTTTTTCTCTCTCTTCATTGTTGGGGACCCCTATGATTTGGATGTTGTTTATTCTAAATGAGTAATTGAGTTCTCTAATTCTTATCTTGTGCTTTTTTGTCTTAGTTCCCCTATTTCTTTCTGCTTCATTATTCTCCATAAATTTGTCTTCTATATTGATGACTTGCTGCTCTGCTTCATCCATCCTTGCCACCATGGCATCCATTTGAGATTGCATCTCAGTTATTGCATTTTAAGTTTCATCCTGAAGTAAAATTCTAACCCCTCAGAAAGGGATTCTATGCTTTTTACAATCCCAGCTCATATTTTTATTATTGTGACTCTAAATTCTGGTTCACACATCTTGCTTGTATCTGTGTTGTTTAAGCCACTGACTGTCATTTCTTCCTATTCTTTCTATTGGGGCAAATTCCTTCATTTCATCATTTTGGAGGAAGAAAAAGAATTAATACACTAAAAAGTAAAATTTTAAAAATTAAAAAACACAAAAACAATAAAATAAAGGAAGCTAGACCCAAGGTGTGTTTTAGTCTGCTTGTTGAAAGATGCTTGATAGATTAAGAAGAAAGGGAAAGAAATAAAAAGGAAAACAAATGGAAGAAAAAGAAAAAGAAAATGTTAAGAAAAATTTAAAAGTATACAATAAAATAAAATGAGATGAAGAAAGTAAAATAGACTAAAATATTTACAAAAAAATTAAAACATGTATTAGAAAAAAGGGAAAAATCTTTTCATAAAAATAGAATATAAAAAAAAATTTTTTTCTTTCTGCATCCAAGAATAAGAAAAAAAAAGGATAGATGGGCCATTGAACAGAATGAATTGTGATTGAAATTATATCCAGTTTCCCCTAGAATTCAAACTTTGAAGCACTTTATAGTCTGTACACTAAGAAGGGGGAGACGCTTGTGGTCCTCCTTTAGGGGCTTGGTGTAATGGCTCTGTTCTCCACTAGGTGGCGCTGCATAGCTTACTGGGGTGGATCAGTGTGTGTACATGTGCTTGTATGCACATGTGCAGGGGAGGTGAAAATGGCATCACCCAGCTACCCCGTGTCTAGTATCAGAACCCTGTGCTCTCTTGACCAGCAATCAAGCACCTTTCCTTTGTCTCCAGCTTCCATCCATTCCCCACTTCTACATAGTCTGCAACCAATCCATCAGCTTGCCAAGCGGTACCTTCCTCCCAAATTTTATCTCAGTTGGGGCTGTGTTTCCAAACACCTCACTTCTGAAAGCCCTGCAGCTTGAACCCACGCCGACCCTCTGGGGGATGGTCTCCCTGAGCAATGGCTGGGTCCCGGCCCGTTGTGGTTGTGCTCGTGCAACCACACTGCTGCGGAGGCCCAGAAACTGCAGCCAGGTGCCAGCCCACCCCAGGCAAATTTTGTGTGATCATGTAGCAGCAGCGGTTCAGGGATTCTGGTAAATCACAACACACATCTGGCACCAGGCTTCACTGCACCCTAGGGTTTTTGTTCCAACACCAGCAAACATGGCTGTAATCTGGAGTCCACTGGGACCTTTTCCTGTGGGTAGGCTGCACAGCCTCTACCAAATGTCCTTCTGGCAGGAAAACCCTCTCTCCCCTTGTGGCCTGAGGACCCTGAGGACCTCGCTGTCTGCTCCTGGGGATTCCCTTCCCACCAGAGCACCACCAGGTATCAAGCTGCGGAGTTTCTGACTCTTCGCTCCCCTGTTCGTAGAGTTCTAATGGTAACGAAACTTTCTCCCTTTCTTGTTCAGTTCCTTATAGGTGTTTCCACTCTTTCTTTTTCTCTCCAGCTGCTTTTGGGGGAGTGCTTTCCCTGTACTCTCCCCCATCCCCATCCTCTCTCCACAAACAAAAATAGTTCCCTACCCTCTGTGGCTTCTCTCTCCCAGTTCACCTTTCCACCCCATGTACCTGCTGAGTCACGGCTCAAGTTACGCAGGCTGTTGTGTTAGTCCTCAGATCAATTTTCTATGTGTGCAAAATGGTTATTGAGCTGAGATAGTGCATTTCAGGGATGAAAGAAGCAGTGAATTTCCATGCTGCTCTGCCATCTTAGTCCCTCCCCTTTTGAATGCTTGACTATCTGAAATGTCTTTATTCTACCCTCACACTTGATTAATAATCTGGGTATAAAATTGAAAATTGGAAACAATTATTTTTACAAAATTTGAAGGCCTTGTTCCATTATTCTCTAATGTCTAGAATTGGTGTTAAGGTCAAAGCCACTCTAGTTCTTTTTTAAAATTTATTTTAAAAATGCTTAATGTTTATTTATTTTTGAGAGAGAGAGAGGAAGACACAGAATCCGAAGCAGGCTCCAGGCTCTGAGCTGCCAGCGTAGGGCCTGATGTGGGGCTCAAACTCAAGAGCTGTGAGATCATGACCTGAACCAAAGTGGGACATTTAACCAACTGAGTCCCCAGGCACCCCAAAGCCATTCTAATTCTTGATTCGTTGTATATGAACTGTTTTCTCTCTCTAAAAGCTAGTAGAATTTTCTCTTTGTTCCAAATATTTTGAAATTTTATGATGATATACATTTGTATGCATCTATTTTTATCCGTTGTTCTGGGCACTTCAGGTCCTTTAAATCTAGAAACATATTGTTTAGCTCTAGGAAAATGTCCTCAATTATTGCATTGAGGAATTCTTCAGCTCCATTAAAAAATTTTTTTTTCTCTTTCTGAACTCCTATGGTCCAGAAATTAAACATGGACTTATCCTCTAACTCCTAATGTTTCACTCTTATTTTCCATTTCTTCATTTTTGGGCTTTTG
>NW_027532842.1:8217758-8243584 GCF_008692635.1 Crocuta crocuta | reverse complement strand
GTTCGAACTTTCTACTGAGTTTCAGATTTTTGCTATAATTCTTATTTTTTTTTACTTCCAAAGAGCTTTCTTATATTCTCTGAATTTTTTAAATATAGTTTCATCCTTGTTCTTATTTCAAGGTTGCAAGATCTTTTCTTTCTTTTTTTTTTTTTTTGCAAGATCTTTTCTTATCATTTTGAAAATATTAGTGATAGTTTGTGGGAAATTTCTTCTCTTCACACAATCTCTTATTTAGGTTGCTTTTTTGTCACACAGACACGTCTGTTTTGTCTGCATCTTCCAAGTTAGAAGCTTTCTTCAGGTTCTCATTATTCTTCAGGGGTTCATACTTGAGAGCTAAACACTGAAATGCTGACTGGAAGCTCTGAGTGTGTGGTGAAGCTTCATTGTAATCTGGCTTGGTTTTCTGGTTGGAGAATCTTGATATCAATATTTTCAAGTCTCTCCTTCTAGGTGTTCAGAGGACACAGAGAAGACCACCGACTTCCTGCACAGAGGATAATGGCCTTGTGGCCAGTATTCCGAGAACTGAATGAGAACAGAACATACACCCACTTCATCCTACTGGGGATGGTCCCATAGTTCTGTCCAAAGTCATGCCTTGTGACCTACCAATGCATTGTCATACTCAGAGAATAATTTTCTGACTTTTTCCAGTTAGGAGAAGGGTGATTAGGAAAATGATATGTGTAGCTTCTAAGATAAACCTTCAGTCAATCCTCTTTATTTCAGCATTAAACATTCTTCAAAATAGACCACAATCTGGGCCATAAAACAGACTTTTATACATTTAAAATAATATAAATGATAGCTCTCAGATCACAGTGGAATTAAACTAGAAATCAGTAACACAAAGATAGTTGGAAAATGGCTAAATATTTGGAAATTAGGCAAAACACTTCTAAATAACATAAAGAAATTGAGAAGAAATCTCAATAGAAATACAAGCATATTTCAAAGAAAATGAAAATACAAACTATCAAAATTTGTGGGAAGCTGCAAAAGCAGTGATAAGAGGGAAATGAATGGTATTGAATGCATGTATTAGAGAAGGAAAAAGTATAACACCAACAACCTCACCTTAGGTTGTTGATCTTAGGAAACTAGAAAGAGAAGAGCAATTCAAAGTAAGCAGAAGAAAATAAATAAGTACTAGATAGAGCAGAAATCAATGAGATTGAAAATAGGAGATCAGAAGAGAAAATAAAACCAAAAGTTGGGTTTTTGAAAAATATCAATAAAATCAGTATGCTTCCAGCCAGAGCAATTAAGACAAAAAGAGAGAGAACATAAATTGCCAATATCAGAAATGCAAGAGGGGACATCAATAGAGAATGGACATTAAAAGAATACATTTGGTAACCTAAATGAAATGGACCATTTCCTTGAAAGACACAATCTGCCAAAACTCACATAAGTAATTGATAATCTGAATAGGCGTATATCAATTAAAGAAATCAAATCAATAGTAACCTTCCAAAATGAAGGCCACAGGGGTTCACTGGTAAGTTCTGCCAAACATTTAAGGAAGAAATTATACCAATTCTGTACAATCTCTCCTAGAAGATAGAAACCAAGGACTATTTCCCAACTAATTCTATGAGGCCAGCATTACCTTAATGCCAAAATCAGACAAAGACATTGTAAGAAAAGAAAACACAGACCAGTATCTCTCATGAACACAGATGCAAAAATTCTCAATAAATATTAGCATATCAAATCCAACAATGTATAAAAAATTATACATCACAACCAAGTGCGATTTATCCCAGGCAGGCAAGGCTTATTCAACATTCAAAAATCAATTAAAGTAGTCTATCACACAAACAGGCTAAAGAAGAAAAATCACATGATCATATCAATAGATGCAAAAAAAAAAAACCAAAAAAACCCACTTGACGAAATCCAAGCCCCATTCATGATAACAACAACAACAACACTCAGCAAAGTTGGAATAGAAGGGAACTTCCTCAACTTGATAAGGAACATCTATGAAAAACCTACAGTTAACATCATATTTAATGGTAAGAAACTCAAAACTTTCCTGCTAAGATCAGGAAAAGTTAATGATCTCTCTTCTCACCATTGGTTATCAACATCATTAATGAAAGTTCTAGCTAATTCAATGAGATGAGAAAAGGAAATACATTTATACTGATTGTGAAGAAAAAAATTATTTGTTCACAGATGACACAATTGTCTATGTAGAGAATCTGAAAAAAAAATCTATACAAATACTCCTGGAACTAATGGCAATTATAAAAGTTTGCAGAATACAAGGTTAATATGCAAAAGTCAATGAGTAAAAGTGACCAAATGGTGAAAACCTCTCAGTTCTAAGATATATAAGTCTTGGGGATATAATGTACATCATGGTGACTATAGTTAACAATATTATATTGTATATTTTAAAGTTGTTAAGATAATAGATCTTAAAAGTTCTCATCACAAGGAAAAACATTTGTAGCTATGTGTGGTGATGGATAGTAACTAAACATTTTGTGTTAATCATTTCTCAATATATACATATATCAAATCATTATTTTGTAACCTAAAATGAATACAATGTATAAATGTTAGTCATATATATGGATATATATCAATTATATCTCAAAAGAAGTCAATGGCTTTCTTATATGCCAGCAATGAACAAGCATAATTTGAAACTTGTAATTTGTAATTTAAAAACACATTACTATTTATAATAAGACCACAAAAAATGAAGTACTTAAGTATAAATCTAACCAAACATATCCAAGAGCTACAGAGGAAAAACTGCACAACTATGATGGAAGAACTAAATACATGGAGAGATATTCCATGTTCATGGATAGGAGGACAATGTTATCAAGGTGTCAATTCTTCCCGACTTAAGCTATAGAGTCTACACAATCCAAATCAAAATCCCAACAAGTTATTTTGTAGGTATTGATAAGTTGATTCTAAAGTTTATACAGAGAGGTAAAAGACCCAGAATAGCCAACTCAATATTGAAGGGGAAGAACAAATTTGGAGGACTGACACTGCCTGACAAGACTTATTATAAAGCTACAGTAACCAAGCAGTATGATATTGGCAAAAGAACGGACAACTTGATCAATGCAAAAGGATAGCGACCTTGGAAATAAGTCCATAAATATCATCAACTGATCTTTAACAAAGATGATTGGAGCAAAGATAGTCTTTTCAACAAATGGTGCTGGAACTGGACATCCTCCTGGCAAGAAATTCTAGACACACACTTTACACCCTTCGCAGAAAATGTTTTCACAAAAAATCATGGACCTCAATGTAAAACACAAAATTAGGAAAGTCTTAGAACAGGAGAAAACCTAGATGAGCTTAGGTATGGCAATGACATTTTATTTATTATTTATTTATAACATTTTCTTGGAAATGTTCATTGTTATGGCTTAAATTTCTTTTTAAAAAATAACTTTCTACAAGTTACAATTAGCATTTTCACAAATACTAAGTTACTAAATGAAATATTAACAGCAAAACAAAAAACATGATTAATGAAGAAGTTGAATGTTTTGTTGTTAAACTATTTATCTTCCTGCAAGGTTGTTGCTGCATTGTATAAAAATGGCACCAGCAGGTCACCTGGTGGCTCAGTCAATTGAGCATCTGACTCTTAATTCTAGTTCAGGTCATGATCCCAGGGTCATGGGATTGAGCCCCTCATTGGGCTCCATGTTGTGCATGGAGCTTGCTTAAGATTCTCTCTCTCCCTCTTCCCCTCTCCCCTGCTCATGCTCTTTCTCTCAAAAATAAAAATAAACAAAAAATTTAAAAATGGCACCAGTAAGCACAGTATATTGCAAAATTAAAGACAGCATTGCTCTTTAGCTGACACTATCCAGCTAATGAACCTTTCTCCATGGCCAGTTATTTCCAAGGGGTAAGATCATTTAAATATTTCCACGCCAATCCAGGATAGAGGTAAGTAAATTACAATATTCCCTAAGGCTTGAGATAATAATGTTATCCCTGAATTACATAATTTTTATAACTAGCTTTTAAGCATAGATAATTTTAGGACTCTGAATAAGTGTAACCTAGCCTAAAACTCACAGGGTTTGGCAAAAATAGATGCACATTGTGTTTATCTGCAACCATTAGAGAGTTAAGGGGTGCTTTCTTCCATTAGCATTGCTGCAAGTAGTTTCCTTTTCTGTTGGTACTGTTAAAAATTGCTATCTTAAATCCTCCATGTACCACTAATTTAAGACAACTATGCTAGATTAGGTTGTCTCATAGTAGTTTATTTAGGGGTTCCATTTCCCCTCCTCAGTAGATTTTATGCTTCTTCACTCTTACTTACCCAGTTCTGAAGGATTACTGAGTGTCATCTTGATCAGCCAACCATCTTCATAACAAGATGTGTTGACAAGTCCTGGATTTTCTGCACGAGCATCATTAATTTCAGTTTCTCTTCTCTGTTTTTTAATTAATTTTTAAATGTTTTATTTATTTCTGAGAGAGAGAGAGACAGCATGAGCAGGGGAGGGTCAGAGAGAGAGGGAGACACAGAATCTGAAGCAGGCTCCAGGCTCTGAGTTAGCTGTCAGCACAGAGCCCGACGTGGGGCTGAAACCCACGAACTGTGAGATCATGACCTGAGCTGAAGTCGGACGCTTAACCGACTGAGCCACCCAGGCGCCCCAAGTTATTTCTCTTGATAGAGGAGAATAGAGCTCACTAGCAGCTTTCACACTTTCTAAAGCACTAAACTCCTCTTTGTGTGTTCAGTTTGGTCCCAACTTTAGGCAGACAGCCGTAAACCGCATCTCCCAAGGCTTCCTGTGCAAAATGGCTGGTCCCCCTCTTCCAGTACCATTTTCTATTGTTACCCACTCATGTTTGTCTGTGGATTTATGCTCGGAGAGCAGAGTGGAGCTTGCACACGGCTTACAGATGGTACCAGCCCTCGGCCCCCAGGGCCGCAGCCCCCAAATTTCGCATTGCTCTTAGTGCCATGTTCCCGTGTTTGCAGAAGTGTGAGGGTCACAGTCTGGGAATGACATTTTATTTTATTTTATTTGAGAGACAGCATGTGCATAGGCAGGGAGAGGGGGAAAGGAGGAGAATCTTAGGCAGGCTCCACGCTCTAACACGGGATCCCATGACATTGGGATCATGACCTGAGCTGAAATCAAGAGCCAGATGCTCAACTAACTGAGCCACTCAGGTGAATTTTATGGATTTATGTGAATTATATTTCATTAAAGCGACCTGTTTTTAAAGACTTTAAGTAATCTCTGCACCCATTGTGGGGCTTGAACTCAGAACCCCAAGACCAAGAATCACGTGCTCCACTGACTGAGCCAGCCAGGTGCTTCAGGAGCTACTTAAAAAAAAAAAAAAAAAAAAAAAGGTCAGAGTCAGAAGGAAAGCTCCCAACATGAAAGAGAAAGAATAGAATAAAATGAAGAAGCAGGCAGCAGAAAGGCACCCAGAGGCAATTTAGAAAACCCTGAAAATAATAAGAGGGCTAATAAACACTAATATTGAAGACATAAAACAAGAACAGACCGGTTAGAGAGTCAGAACGAATTCTTGGGAATTGAAAGGATCTTGCTTGCCGCTCCACTCCAAAAAAAGTTTCATATGAACTCTGCAAGATAAAGGCAACAAAATCTTCTAGAAAGTGCAGTAAAAAAGACACGATGGTAGCACATAAATGAGAAAACTGTAGGATAAACTGAGGAGACCCAGCACACTGGAGTTCGAGAACAAAGTGAATAAAATTCAAAGCAACACAAGAAAATTTTCCAGAACTGAAGGGCGCAAGTCTCTAGGTTGAAAGCTCCGTGTGTATTTGGGATAATAAATAAAAAGCAATGTGTATCAAGGAACATCATCATGAAATGAAGAACACTGGGTACACACAGATGATCCTAAATCCTTCTAGAGAGACAGAGAGCGATAAAAGGCCACTCATATAGGACTGAGAATCTGAATGGCATCAGATCTCTGGCAGTCACAGTAGAGGAAGGGAACAGGGGACCAATGCCTTCCAGACGCATGTGAATTTTCATCCTAGAATCCGATGCGTACCCGTATTTTCAACCAAGTAGAAAAGGGATATTTTCAGACAAGGAAGGACTCCAGATTTTTACAGATATACATCACAAAAAAGGAAGATACAGCTTTTGGCCAAAATGAGATCCAACACAGGAAAGTGACAAAGAGAGCTCCCAAGATCACAGCCGCTCGTGGGGTTTGGAGAGCAGCCCGTCCGCACTCGGAGGAGGTGGACAAAATACTTGCACGCCTGGGAGACAGTCTGCATTTGACAGATCTGCTGGGCGATGGGAGGGGAGGAAGGAAAGAAGGAAGGCGCGGGGGGGGAAAGAAGGGAGGGGGAGACAAGGATGGATGGACAGACACAAACACCTGTAGGTTCAAAGAAAACAAAGGGGAAGACAAGGTAGTTATTAAGAACAAGAGGGGAAACCATTTCTATAAGAAGAAAAACATAATCATAATATGATATTTGGCTCCAAGGCTATTTAGTATTTAGCATAGCCTTAGTAATATTTATATTGATAATTGATTTAAAAATCATGATAGAACACTATTAGGAAACAGAGGTTAGGAAGGGGAGTATAAGAGAATCACCATGATATGCTATTGATAAAGAAGATTTGAAGTAAGTCAAGAAATATCATCTAAAGCTTATTACTAACAACAAAAATGCTAGAAGAAATAACAGAGGAGACATGAGGGTTGTGTTTGGGGAGAGGAAATGGTAAGAGATGGACAGAGGCTTTTTTTAGTAATACAGCTTTTTTTTTTTTTAATGTTTTATTTATTTCTAGGAGAGAGAGAGAGAGAGAGAGAGACAGCGTGAGCAGGGGAGAGTCAGAGAGAGAGGGAGTCACAGACTGAAACAGGCTCCAGGCTCTGAGCTGGCAGTCAGCACAGAGCCCGACGCGGGGCTCGAACCCACGAACCGCGAGATCATGACCTAAGCGAAAGTCGGACGCTTAACCGACTAAGCCACCCAGGCGCCCCAGTAATACAGCTTTTTAAAAACTATATACATTTATTGTTTATAAAATTTAAAAATTAGCTTTAAGCAAAAAAGGAAAGACATTACCACCCATTTAAACCACTGGTCTTAAAAGTTGTTTTGTTTAGAACGCTTTGTTGGGAAATCTTACGCAAAACAAAAGCACAGCTACTAGACGACAGCAGCAGACGGCAGAGGCCCTCTCGCCCTGGCAGCCTCTGAGACAACTCTTAGAAGCCACTAACTCTTAAGAATAATTTAAAAGCTGGACCCCTCTCTGACCCACGTAACTAATAAACCTGACAGAAGTTCTAACTTATCCAAAGTTATACGAAGCTGGGCTTAGAATCAAAGCCCCAGACTCCCTACCTAAGACTCTTTCTCTCTATGGTCCTGCTTCAGAATTTAAAAACAAAAGAGACGGAGGCATCCATTAAAGCCAGTTCGTTCATACAGGGAAAATGTGGACACCTTTGATCATATTGGCGTAGGAGTTGGAGGCCAGTGCACAGGAATAAATGAGAGTTGAGGCTTTCACAAGAGGTAAGGGATAATAAGGTCAAAGGAGAAGGAGGGGAGCTTAAGGGGTTGGCATTATTATGCTAAGAGTGGCAACGAGGTATTATCTCAAATAACAAGAGTTACTCCACGCACTGAGTTGGATTTTGAGGCCAAGTCTGGGTTCTGCTGGAAGGCGTGCCTTGATTGATTAGCGATGTCTGGCAAGACAAGTAATAGATGCTGTGGTGCACACGCTGCATATCTGCTAGTCTGGTCTTATTTCTCTGAGCTACCATGATCCTTTTGGAGACACTGGGCACCAGCTTAAAAAAATAGGAAAATGGCGATGTTACCACATAGTACCACAGTCAGAGCAGCAAAGCACGAAAGGAAACAGGCACTAATGCTGCTGAACCGAAGGCCGTTTGGGATGCCCTGTAGATTTTTAGTAGACTCTGCTCCTTGAGGAACAGTGTGGTCTCTCCATTGCCCAAGTGTAAATGACACGTAAGATGAAGGATAACTTATACCTTTATACCTGTCTTAAAATTCAGCAAGATGTTTGTCAATTCAGGGGCTCATGGAAAACTGGAGAACTATTCTCTCAGATCTGAGCTATCCAATATGGCAGCCATTAACCACATGTCACCACTGAGCATGTGAAATGTGGCTGGTGTAACTGAGAGATTGAATACTGAGTTTTAATTAGTTAAAACTGAAATTGAAATTGCAACCCGCTTCCTCTTCCAGATGGCGTGGACATACCTTTCCCTATTGCTTCCATTAAGTACAACTAAAACTCTTAGACATTATATATATAAAAGAAACAAAAGACACCAAGAGGTGGAGAGGAGGAGGCAGAGCAGCTAGGGACCTCAGTAGCCACGGAATGACATAATGGTGAACTCGCTGGGTTTCCTTCTGCCTTAATGATCCAGACTTGAAGCTAAAGAAGTCAGCAAACTGGAAATAACCAACAGGCACAGACAAAAAGGTCCCAAGAAAAATCTGCTCTCTCTACCAAAGAAGAAAGAAGGGGTAGACTAGCAAGACAGCTTTTAGGCCATAACCTCTCTGCTCCAGCCAGCCAATAGCCACAGAAAAAACCGTGGCACCACATACTTATCCAGCAATGCCATGCTGGCAGAGGCAGAACGCGGCAGCCCGGGGTTCTACCCTTGCAAGACTGAAATGAGGCTTCCTGCCGGGCTGACTTCAGAGAATGCCCCGTAGGAAGCTGAGATGTTCATCCCTGTTGGCTGGTGACACCTTCCCCGACTTGGTAGACTAAGTGGAAAATGTGGGGAACTGAACTTCGATACCTATGTGACCATAACGAGGCACCCCCTTCTCTCTCTCACCAGGGGGGTGACAGAGAGGGCCTCACGCAAGAGTCAGGACTGCTCAGTACTAATGAGGCCACCCGATGTGATGTCAGTGGACACAACTTGGACAGCAGGTACTTCACCTCTGCTCAGCAGTAACGATGAGACTGCTCCGTCCCTGAGAAACGAAAGAGGCCAAGTGGGGGCTTCTACCCCCACCAAGCAACACAGCAGCAGTATGTCCCTCTTTCGTAGCCAGAGCGATGCCAACGACAGCCAGCTAGAACAGAAGGTCCAGAGTCTCGGATCATAAAGCAAAATGGCCAGGTTTCGATGGAGTATCATTTATCAAACGAAGAAACAGGACTATCTTAAAAAAAAAAAATCAATAGATGACAACACTGAGATATTGGATTGTCTACGATTTTAAACAGCCGTAATAAGTGCTTCAAGGAGCAACTGCACTTCCTAAAGGTTGAGAAGAAAGTTTCAGCAAAGAAGTAGAGATATGAAGAAGAATGAGATGGGACTTTTTGAACTAAAAAATACAATAAAATAAAAAGCCCAGTGGATGGGCTCAGGAGTAGAATGGCGGGACAGAGGAAAGAACCTGTGAACTAAAAGACAGGACAATAGAGATTATCCAACCTGCACGGCACCGAGATTGGGGTGTGAATGAACAGAGCCTCAGAGAGAACAAGCGATGTAATACTTGTGTCGTCCGAGTACTGAGGACGGGAGAAGCAGGGCAGGGATGAAGCAGCTCTCAAAATGGCCAGAGACTCAGAAACTTGGCAAGAGAAATGAGCCTTCATATTCAAGAATCTGAGCGAACCACAAACCAGGTAAACTCAAAGAACTCCAAGCCAACACATATCATAATTAAACTTCTGAAAAGCGATCAGAGAAAACGTGTTGAAAGCAGTCAGAGAAAAACACCTGGTCTGTAGGGGAAGCTAGAGCGACGACAGATTCTCACCAGAGGCCATCAGGCTGGAAGGAGGTGGCGCACTCTTTGTCACATGCTGGAAGGACAGCCATCAGTCTAGAATCCTACCTCCAAAATAGGATGATACCTCAAGGAGACATACCGAAAATAGCTTTCAGAGCAGAAGGGGCAAGGAAGACATCCTCAGATGAGGGAAACTGCAGAAAACGTGTTGCCAGTTGACCTAATCCTAAAAGAATGGATAAAGGACATTTTCTAACAAGAAAGGAAAAGATTAAAAAAAAACAAAAAAACCTAACAACATCGGGAAGAAAGACACGGTGAGCAAAACTATCAGTAAATACAGTAATCTTTCCTCCAGTTTCCTCAAGTCTGTTTGATGGTGAAAACAGTTTTCAATTGTCTGACGTGAGTTGCAAAAGAGAAACAAAGTTGCCATTCAAGCTAGTTTTCTCCCTTGGGGCATCTGGGTGGCTCAGTTGCTTTAGCCTCCTGACTTCCGCTCAGGTCATGATCTCACGCTCAGGTCATGATCTCACGGTTTGTGGGTTCGAGCCCTGCGTCAGGCTCTGTGCTGACAGCTGGGAGCCCAGAGCCTGCTTCAGATTCTGTGTCTCCCTCTCTCTCTGCTCCTCCCCTGCTCGTGCTCTGTTTCTCTCTGTATCAAAAATAAATAAACTATAAAAAAAATTTTTTAAAGCTAGTTTTCTCCTTTTAACAGTGGGCCATGTATATTTCATCTCAGTGTTCTATTAGGATAAAATGTTTCTTCCTTTCTACAGTGAACAAGCACATTTTGTCTGCTAAGTTTAAGCTGCCACTTTTGCAAATTGAAATTCTCTTACTAAGGAAACGTTCTTTGCTGATGGCAAAGGATATAATTAATGGTTAATGCCAGCCTAGTACTACTTACAAATATGCATTTAATAGCAAAGATCTTTTTTTTATTATGCTTAATTTTCGCTAGTGGAAATAAGATATTAGTTAAGTACTGAGGCTTTAACGTTGGTTTATAAGTAAAACCTGGAGGATGTGGGATGAATTTGATAAACTCCATTTTAAAAATTTCCAACAGAATAAGGATTCAGACCACAGGGCGTTCAGAGGAAGCCGCCACGCTGGTTGGTGTCTTTCTCTTCGTGATTTGCATTTAGATTCATCAAGGGACACAGAGCGAGCCGACGGCAGCGAAGGAAACTGCGAATGATGCAGTGTTTGTCCCCTCGATGCGCTCCGGTCCCACCCAGCAGTGGCCACAGATGCGGGGAAGCCAGGCCTGGACGTGTCCTTGCCGCGTCCTTTGGGATTCGTCAAAAACACGGAAGCAGTCTGTTCTCAGTAGTCTGTTCTGCGGCCGTCGGCGCAGCTAAACAACTCAATTTGGCAGCGCAGGAAGAGAAGATGAAGAGGGAGAAGCCGCTGGAAATCTTCTGGGATTCCCTTAGGGACCACCAGTCACACAACGCCTAACATCAGGACCATTCCTTTTGAAGGATATTCAAGTGAATAGTAAGCAGGCGAGGACACTCGACCTCTTTCGAAATAAGAGGAACGTCAAGCAAAAGTATATCACGGCGCGCACACACGCACACACACACACACACACAAACACGCATTTTAATCTAGTCAATGGACACAGCTCAAAAAGGTTGGTAATACACTGTGCATTTGGCAAGGCAGTAGGCAAATACTCTCGTGTATTTCTGTGGGGAGTGTATACTGGCGTAGTAGCTGTTGGCAGGTCACAGATTGGATTTTACCCCACTCAGGGCTAAGTTAGTTCTTGCTCTTTCATGATCCCGAAGTCAGACGAGGGGCTCCGGGATCGCACACACAGGACTTCATCACTCGCAGCGCATCAGACTGCGTGGGGGCCGCGGGGGGCCTGCCCCCCAGGGCCGGGGCTGCGCACGCACACGAGCCCGAGGCCCCAGCCCCCTCCTGGCAAGAAGCAAGCTTGCTTTGTTTTTTGTCTCGGGCGGAGACATTACTTCGTCCCTCGAGGCTGCTCAGGGCAAACCCGGGCCTGAGAAACCGTCTGTGTGACCGCGGGCGCGGTCGGGGCTTTGCATTCCCGAATCCGCAGGAAGGTACGGAGGGGGCCAGAGGGCTCCTCCCAGGCCGTGTGCAGGGCAGTGTGGCAACCCACGTGCAAATCACTCAACTTTCGACCCAGCAATTCCACCCCTAGGAACCCACCCCGCGCACGGACTTGCACATGCACATGGCTCTCGAGGTTGTTAATTCCGGCATTACTGATACCAGGAAGAGACCGGAAGCTGAAATGTCCGTAGATGCGGGCCTGACTGTCACACACACCCGTGAGGAGAAACACCGTGCGGTGTGCTGCGTCAGCCGGCCACGCGAGGGAACGTGCGGGGACGAGTGCACAGCGCTGTCGCGTGTGCGCAGGCGGCACGACGTGCGTGCGTACACCTCCCCTTGGGCCGTGCGGGCACGAGCTGTCGTTTCTCTAAGGACACACGATAAACTATGAGGCGAAGTCAACGGCGGGGACAAGGAGTCGGAGACATTTTATTGCATATCCGTTCTACACAGTTTGATTTTTTAAAATTCTTTTTAAATGTTTTATTAATTTCTGAGCGAGAGAGCACACGTGCAAGTGGGGGAGGGGCAGAGAGAGGGGGACAGAGGATCCAAAGCAGGCCCTGAGCCAACAGCATAGAGCCCGCCCGACGCGGGTCTCGAACCCACGAACCGTGAGCTCATGACCTGAGGCGAAGTCGGACGCTCAACCGACTGAGCCACCCGGGCGCCCCTCCACCAACCATTTTATTTTATTTTATTTTATTTTATTTTAATGTTTTTTTATTTATTTCTAGGAGAGAGAGAGAGAGAGACAGCGTGAGCAGGGGAGGGTCAGAGAGAGAGGGAGTCACAGACTGAAACAGGCTCCAGGCTCCGAGCTGGCAGTCAGCACAGAGCCCGACGCGGGGCTCGAACCCACGAACCGCGAGATCATGACCTAAGCGAAAGTCGGACGCTTAACCGACTACGCCACCCAGGCGCCCCATCCACCAACCATTTTAAACCGGAGGCCGGGGCACTGTGTTGGTCCCTCTCCATTTGAGCACTTCATGCAGGGGCATCGACTCCTATTCATGATTTATCACCCACCACACACGTTCACTATCCCGCTTAGTCCGCCCGACAACCCTGACCAGGTGTATTTCGTCACCGTCTTGCGGAAGAGGGGGTGGGTCACAGAGCCACACTCTGATCTCAGCTGTGTGTGTAAAAACTGAAAACGCATTTTTGCCACACCTCAGACCCTCACCTCCTGAGCCACCTCCCTGTCTGGGGAGGCCTGTCCCCTCCCTCTAGTGACAGCGCCCCAGAAGCGCCTGGTGACCCTGGCAGCATATGGGTCACTGGGAAGCAACACACCGACGAGAGCAGATCACAAATTCAGCCCAACGTGACACCAAAGGGTTTGGATTCAAACTTTTAATAATAAACTGTGCCAGTAGAAGCTTTTCAAAGGCAATGATATATCAATAAATAATAGTTACACGGAGTTCCTGAGACAGAACCTACCACATGAAAGGGTGTCAGAACTAACGGGGCGTCACTACAACAGCGGAAATACTGACGGTCACGGTACGAGCACAGCACACTTCAGGATTTGTCATTCACACAAATGTAAACCAGAACACAGTTTTGTTTTTTAGTTTAGACGCTGATAAACTTCTAAGTGTTGTTGCCTAGATATACGCTAAATAATGGATACGTTATGCTAAAAACCTCAAGGAAAAGTATGTGGAAAAATATAATGAAATATACGATACGTCAGGTTTTTAAAAAGCAAAAAAGAATTGAACTTTTTACTCAGATATAAATCGGTTTAAATAGGAATCTACTAATTTGAAATAAGGAATATTTTGTGTGTTTACCTATGTAATTATATACACATCTACGCTTCTAAGAAAATATGTATGGCTTAGTTATTTTTTTTATTCCAATGTCACTTTGAATAACCTTTGCTGTTTTACAAAGATTAGAAAAATGTATTTTTAAAACCCAGTTAAGTTTGATACTTCAAAGCACACCAAAAAAAAACAACAACCGTGGAAGCACTCAGTTTCACCCTGGTCATCACACCTCAGCTGTCTAGGACCACAGGAGGAATGACACACCAAACCTCTCGGTGCGGGCAGCCTGCCGACAGTAGGTGGCAGCCACCAGTTCCACAGGTCAGCGGCATCAGTGAAGAGTGACTAGCCAAACGGACAGAGGCCCGTGACTAACCTCAAGTGTTTGGCATAGCTAAATTAATCCCTTTCGATGTACACGAGTTTAGTACATGACAAATGTTGAAGTTCACCCCCCAAAGAATACAATCATACCCACGACACACACACAAAAATCACTTCGCAGTTACACGTCGGCATTTCTTTAACAAAACAGTAAGGGATACAATCACAGCGAAGAAGTCACCCACACGATACGCTATCAGCACGCTGGCTAGAACATCTCATTTAAAGATACTCAGTAAAAACATATTCACAGAACCTGCTGTGAATGGCAAGATATGGTAATTTTATAACAGAAAAACCCTGCCCATGCAGTACTCTCTACATACCAGACATCTGAAATCACACCCACATAATCACCTTGCTCACACTTTCTATTATACTATAATATGCAAAAAGCAAAAAAAAAAAAAAAGCAGCTTTTAACATTATATCACAATTTTGAAATGTGGGAAAAATATAAAACAAAAACCATTGTGTGAATAAAATGGTATCAGTAATATCAGAACAGTGTTATTTTTTTTTTTTTTTACACATTATTGCACAGAGATTTCTTATCACATGTTCGTCAGTTTTTCTGTCTTTTCCTAGATGTGGATAAGTGCTACGGATAAAATACAAATGTAGACGATAACAGCAGCATGACTGGTCAAAGTCAATCCCTATCATTGAGTAAGAAAATGGCTATAAACAAAATAAGTGCTCTTTCTAAACTGTACTAAGTTTTTAAAAATATTGTTTTAATGCAATGAAGGTCCTCAGAAACCAATTCAAAGCAATGTGGACACCTCCCCCCCCCGCCACTTCATACAGAATCTACTAGACTTGAGTCCTTTTGTAAAAAGCTTTGTTGTTTCTTTTGGGGGTTTGGGGGGAGACCAGAACTTCCACTGAAGTCTAACCATCGGACTCACTTGAACAAGGCTGGCCCCGGCCTCCCACGAAGAACGTCCCATTGCGGACCTCTGAAGGGGCGGGGCGGCGGGGCCACGTCTACACGTACACCGGCTGGCAGCCTTCACTCTGATCCACCACATCTGAACTGTCCAAGTCGGAGTCCTCAGCCTGCGGCGCCTCTGCTCCTGGAGGCTTTGGGCACCTAAAGGGGTAGCCGTTGTCATCAAAGAACCTTCGGAAAGTGAACTCGTAAAACGCGTGCTCGGGGTGCTTGTTGTTTGGGGAGGTGAGTGTGTCCCAGGCCTTAGTGCTGTCTTCGCTGGCATCGTTCCAAGGGCTCTCTTCATCTACGGGGTCGAAATTGGAGGTGTCCATGGGGTGGCTGATCTTGGGGATGTAGGGGGCCGGCTGCTTCCGGATGTCGCTCGAAAAGTCAATGGCCCCGAAGAACGGGTGGGCCTTCAGATCGTCGGCCCCGTCCCTCCCCAGCCGGTGGTCGGCAGCGCAGCACAGTCTGGTGATCAGGTCCCGTGCCTCGGGGCTCAGCTTCACCTGGGCCGGGATGTGGAGCGTGTTCTCCCAGTGAATCACCTGCGGACAAAGCAAACCCTGAGTTCTCCCTTCTCCTCACATTTTGAGGCCGATCTCAGGCGCTGCTGAGACAGTAGGTGATGAGGCGGCTTTAAATACTTTTACCTTCCTGATGGGACAACGGTTAGAACCGGAGCAGCTCTCAGAGGCCAGGGCCACTGAAGAGGGGCTCATGGCCTGTGGCCAGGGTGACGAAGCCAAACAGACCACGAGGGACTGTGTTTCTTCCAACGGAAACACATTCTAGCAAGAGAATTTTGTGATTTCCACATAAATGAAGAGGCTGATCCTCCAGGAGAATCATCATGCTTCTCACTCAGTCCTTAGGGCTGAGAGAGGTTCGACTGGAGTTTCAGTTTACAAAAAAAAAAAAAGGCAACCCTACAGGGAATGAGAAGAAAGGTTCTGACCCTATGGCCTCATGTTCATGGTCAACTGCACAGACTAGCCAGAGAGATGTCCAGTAAATACATTTGTTATGAAATGTGGCTACTGCGAAGAGAAAACCCAAGGTACTTTATTTATACTCAGAATCAGTATAAAGTAAGGCCAAACTAACGGGCTACGGGCTGGGGTGACGGGGCCCTGGGTGAGGCATGGAGGCCGGTGAGTGCATGGGTGGGAGCGCGGGTTTGAACTTGAGTCATTGTTGTAGTAGAGCTAAAACTGTAAGTCATAGAAGAAAAGAGAGGGGAAAATATTCATGACATTGGCCATGGCCATGATTTCTTGGATGGTACCAAATGCACAGGCAACAAGAGGAAAACAGACATAAAATGGACTTCATCAAAATTTAAAACTTTTATACACCAAAGGACACTATTTTTTTTTTAATGTTTTTTATTTATTTCTAGGAGAGAGAGAGAGAGAGAGACAGCGTGAGCAGGGGAGGGTCAGAGAGCGAGGGAGTCACAGACCCTGAAACAGGCTCCAGGCTCCGAGCTGGCAGTCAGCACAGAGCCCGACGGGGGGCTCGAACCCACGAACTGCGAGATCATGACCTAAGCGAAAGTCGGATGCTTAACCGACTAAGCCACCCAGGCGCCCCAAAGGACACTATTAATAGGGTGAAAAGGTAACTCCCAGAATGGGAGAATATATTTGCAAAGCATTTCCTTGATCAGGGATTAATGTCCAGAATATATAAAGAGCTCCTACAATTCAGCAACAAAAACAACCTGATTTAAAAAGGGCAAGGGGCACCTGGGTGATTCAGCTGGTTGGGCGTCCGACTTCGGCTCAGGTCATGACCTCATGGTTTGTGAGTTCAAGCCCCGTGTCGGGCTCTGTGCTGACAACTCAGAGCCTGGAGCCTGCTTCCAATTCTGTGTCTCCCTCTCTCTCTACCCCTCCTCCACTCATGCTCAGTCTCTGTCTCTCAAAAAATAAATAAATATTAAAAAATTTTTAAAAATAAAAGACTTAAACATTCTCCGGAGAAGATGTACAGACGTCCAATAAGCACCTGAAGAGAGGCTCAACTGCCAATCATCAGGGAAATATAGATCAAAGCCACAACAAGACATCACCTCACACCCATAGGATGACAACCATTAAAAAAAAAAAATAAAGTAAGTGCTGACAAAGATGAAGAAACTGGAATCGAGCACGGGTGGGCATGTACGATCCTGCAGCTGCCTCCCCAACAGCTTGGTAAACACAGGATGACCACATGCTCTGGCCGCCCCACTTCTGGGTACACAGCTGCAAAACGAGAGCAGGCCCCAGACAGGCGTGTACACCATTCACATCGGCCACAGGTAGAAACAACCCAAGCGTCCATCACCAGACGGTGAATAAACGTGGTTTACACCTACAATGGAATATTCCTCAGCCGTAAAAAGGAAGGAAACTGTGACACATGCTACGTGAATGAACTCTGAAAGCCTTATGCGAAGTGAAAGCAGCCAGTCATGGAATGAGGTACCTTCATCGAGACAGAAAACAGAAGGGAGGTTACAGGGTCTGCCAGGGGGGTGGATCGGGAGTTACTTTCATGAGCACAGGCCCTGTTTGGGAGCACGAAGTATTCTGGAAGCACGTAGTGGTTAGAGTTGAACAACACTGCGAGTGTACTCAGTGTCATTGAACTGTAAGATTAAGAATGGGTAAAATGGGGGGCGCCTGGGTGGCTTAGTCGGTTAAGTGTCCGACTTTCGCTTAGGTCATGATCTCACGGTATGTGGGTTCGAGCCCCTCGTCGGGCTCTGTGCTGACTGCCAGCTCGGAGCCTGGAGCCTGTTTCAGTCTGTGACTCCCTCTCTCTCTGACCCTCCCCTGATCACCCTCTCTCTCTCCTAGAAATAAATAAAAATATTTAAAAAAAAAAAAAAGAATGGGTAAAATGGTAAATTTTATCACAATTTTAAAAATTGGGTTATCATCAGGCAGGCAAATTAGTAAATTAGTGAATGGGTCAGCAATTCAACTAGGATACAGATAATGTGAAATTCCAATTTTACCAGAGTGAAAACTAAGCCTTCATTTAGAGTTTTTCTAAATAAGGGTCTAATGCAGACTCTGGGACATACGAACGCTTCATAGAATTGTTAGTAAACACATATTCCAGGGGTGAATCTCAAAGAAGTTCCGGGGCGCCTGGAAGGCTCAGTCAGATAAGTGTCAACACTTGATTTTAGTTCAGGTCATGATGTCAGGGTCGTGAGATGCAGCCCTGCGTTGGGTTCCGTGCTGAGTGTGGAGCCTGCTTAAGATTCTCTCTCTCTCTCTCTCTCTCTCTCTCTCTCTCTCTCTCTGCCCTTCCACCCCTCACACGCACATGCCTTCTCCCTCTCTCTCTCAAAAAAAAAAAAGAGGTTCCAAAGATTCCATCAGATTCTCAATTCAATTCTTCTTAAGTAATCAAATCAAATCAGAGAACAAATGGCTATCATTCTTTTTTTTTAATGTTTATTTACTTTAGAGAGAGTGAGTGAAAGAGAAAGCACAAGCAGGAAAGGGACGGGGGCTGGGAACAGAGGATCGGAAGCAGGCTCTGCACGGATAGTACGGAGCCTAACGTGAGGCTTGAACTCATGAACCGTGAGAGCATGACCCAAGCCAAAGGTGGACGCTTAACTGACTGAGTCCCCCAGATGCCCCTAAACAGCTATCATTCTACAACTATTCAGTATTAAGTGATGGACAGAAGACCTATTTATTTCAAGTTAATATTAGAAGTATGCACTGCTAGCCTGACCACATAGTTGATCATCTGCAAACAGATTACTGTTGATGTAACATCCAAACAGACGACCGACCTCTCTAAATACAGTTCATAAAGTTTTCGGTGTTATGTGCCCGGTAGGCACGGGTGGCAACAGCTCTTACTGTGTGGCCCTGCTTATGAAAATATGAGTTCTTAAGTAGGTAACAACAATCAGACTCTGAATCCACACAGCCGGCACTCTGACCCAACTCAGAGTCAAGGGTCCAGTGCTGACCAGACGCGCACGGGCTCATCCGAGAGCACGAGGGTGGCAGCAAGCAGGTGCACAGCTCGTACCTTCAGCTGGGTCTCCGTGGGGGTGGGGGCCAGGAAGGGCGGCTGCCCCACCAGCATCTCGAAGAGGATCACGCCGACACTCCACCAGTCACAGAGCTGCGTGTACCCTGGAAGACAAAGGCCACCACCTAGCTCCAACACAGCCCAGCAGCTCTGTTGGAGAAGAAGTCTGCAANTCGGGGGGTGGGGGGGTGGGGGGCCGGGGAGAGCGTGTCCATGCGGCGTCCATGTTCTGTGGCTCAGAGCAGAGCCCCTGGAAGGGACACCCGCCACGGGGCGGACGGTCTGCAGGTTTTCTGGATAGGGCCAGCCTCCAGGCAGCAGGGCAGGCTCGTTCTTCTTTGCTTCTCTCTCACTTTGCCTTCGGAGCTCTGCTTCCCAGTCCCCGCCGTGCTCCGTGTTGATGTCACCTAATCCCTGCTGACCTGAACTGGGCCTCAGGACTTGCCAACTCTGTTCTCCCTCTGTCCCTCCCTTCCTGCCCCAGCCTGGCACTCGGGGCAGGGGGATGGGGTCGTCTGGCCCCTCATTCCTGGATTCCTGCCCACGTTGGGGTGCTGGACAGTGGGGGCGGGGGTGGGGAGACACCCGCCACCCCCCTCCTTTCACAGGAAGGAGAGAATGAGACTGTTACTGGGCAGTGAGCCTGATAATCACAACTCCCTCTCAAGGCAGTTATTGTGAAGCCTGTGGCTCTGAGAGGTAAGGTGATTTGCCGTAGATTTCCGCAGCCAACAAGGAAAATGCAGGTTCGAACAGGTTCCAAAGACATGGACCCACACATGTGAAAAGACAGGTCACCGACCTCCGGATTTATTACACTGTCACTATGAGCCACGCGCACCGTGCTGTGAGCAACTGGCCCCCGAAAGGTCCTGTACGCGACCAAGTGTCGTATCTGGTGGAGCAGAGCATCCACACAGGAGACCAAGTGTACCGGCGCCTGTGGCTCTGTGCTCACCACTGTGCCCAGATCGCACCTTCCAACAATCCTGGTCTGGGGGGGGAAGTGGGGAAGACAGATTTGTGTTTCACGAACTTCAGGACCCGCAGGATATGGTGCACGCGGCCCAGGGAGCCGGGCAGGGGGGAGGCAGGGTAGGGTCTGCACGTGTGGGGCCCAGGCCTCACTGAGCAGTGACCTCACGGCTGATTCTGCCAAAGCCAGCTGTGGAGAGGTTTCTCTTGGGGTCCAGATGGAAAGCCCACACCCTGCACCCAGGCTGTCACCTCCCGGCCCAGCAGGGGCGGCTACGGAACAGACACGCGACAAGCCGGGGCCGCGTGTTAAGGAAATCACTTCCCTTGGGCCTCCGTGGGCCCAGAACTGCGGTGAGAGAGTTTGGAGTCGCAGAAAAAGCTGCAGCTCGAGGGGCCCTGGGGGGCGGGGGCCGAGCCGGCAGCGCCTACCTTTGCGGAGGAGCACTTCCGGGGCGATGTAGTTGGGGGTCCCCACCAGGGAGTGGGCCAGACACCGGTGGTGCTGCTTCCTGGCCCTCTGCTCCAGCGTCTTCAGCCGGTCCCCGCACCGACAGTTAGACGCGTCATCCCAGAGGTCGCTGGGCTCCATGCTGTCCTGCCTGACGTGGCTCCCTTTCAGCCCGGAATCGGGGGCAGGCAGAGAAGACAATAAAACCGAAGTGAATGCCCACCTTTCAGCGACGCCACAAACCCCCCGCTTCAGAGGGGGGAGCAACTCAGCTCCGCTCCCGGCACCGCAAGAGGAGGAGCCCTCCCAGCTGGCCTGCGGGGCCGCCCGGGGGGCCTGGGTCCGGGACTCCAGCCGTGAGCAACACCAACGCACGGGGCGCCTGGGGGCTCGGCTGCCTAAGCATCGACTCCTGACTTGAGCTCAGGTCGTGATCTCGTGCTTGGTGGGTTTGAGCCCCGTGTCGGGGTCCGCACTGACTGCACAAAGTCTGCTTGCGATTCTCTCTTTCTCTTTCTCTTTCAAAAACAAGCAAATAAACTAAAAAAAAAAAAAAAAATTGCAGATGAAGCAATGACAGGAGCCGGGCTGAGGGAGGGGCTCGGGCAGCCGTGGGGACACCAGGGTGGCACTCGGGCCGGTCTCAGGAGTCTACTGCCTGTCTGACAGGACACGGTTCAGGAGGACCATGGAAAAGCATGAGAGTGGGGCGCCTGGGGGGCTCAGTCAGTTAAGCATCTGACTTCAGCTCAGGTCATGATCTCACGGTTCGTGGGTTTGGGCCCCGCATCGGGCTCTGTGCTGACAGCTCAGAGCCTGGAGCCTGTTTCAGATTCTGTGTCTCCCCCTCCCTCTGACCCTCCCCTGCTCATGCTGTTTTGCTCTCTCAGAAATAAATAAAAAACATTTTAAAAAAATTTTAAAAAGAAAAGCATGAGAGCATTTAAAAAATATAAACAAAAGTGACTTAAATGCCAGACGATGGGAATGAATTAAACATATAGGATTAGCTTTGAGTTAAAAAACAGAAGTGGGAGGGGCTCCAGGCTGGCTCAGTCAACACCCTGTGCCGCTCTTGATCTTGGGGTTCTGAGTTCGAGGTCTACTTTAGGTGCAGCGATTTCTTAAAAAAAAAAAAAAAATCTACGGTAACAGGAGATGGAGCTGACACCTAACCTATCCCCAATCTATACCTCTACCTGGACTTATCAATGTCTATAGATAAATTCACGTTAGCTATTAGAGAGGACTCTTACGAGATGGTGAGACTTTTGCAGCTCATTTTATAAGAGCAGGATGATGGCTCCTAAGCATGTTCCCCTGACGCCCCATAGGCTACTGTCCTAAAAATCCTATAATAAAACATAAATCCATTAACTTCAAGAAAGTTTTTTTACACATCATACTACTGCTTTCAGGGGAGAAAAGGATGTCATGCTAACTTCTATTAAACAGATCGTTTCATACGATCACGAGCCACCAGGACGGGAACCGGCGGCCTCAGGTGGCTTAGTCCTGTCTGGCTGTAGGAGGTGGGTGCGGCACGTCGGACAATACCTTTCTGGTAGTATTTGGAATTGTGAGTCCACCTGAACCCAGTGCAGAGGCCGAAGTCCGTCAGTTTGATGTGACCATCGAGATCGATCAAAATGTTGTCGGGCTTGATGTCTCGGTGGATGAAGCCCATCTTGTGGACGCTCTCGATGGCCAGGGTCAGCTCTGCGATGTAGAACCGGGCCAGGTGCTCGGGGAAGACCTCCATCCGGATCAGCAGGCTCATCATGTCCCCCCCCGGGATGTAGTCCATCACGAAGTACAGGCTGTCCTTGTCTTGGAAGGAGTAGTAGAGTTTGACCACCCACTCGTTGTCGGCCTCCGCCAGGATGTCCCTCTCGGCCTTGACGTGGGCCACCTGGTTCCGGTTCAGGACGTCCTTCTTCCTCAGGGTCTTCATGGCATAGAGGGCGTGAGTGTCCACCTTACAGGCAAGGCACACCTCTCCAAAGGCACCGATGCCCAGGGTTTTGATCTTCACAAACATGGACTTATCCATTTTGGCTCTCTTCAGCCTGTTGTAATTGGATTCCTTCTGGTAGAGGATCTTCCTCATTTGTTCCTGCTCAGCCTCACAGAGTCCAGCCTGCGGAGATGGAAAACACGGGAGTCACGTCAGAGGCGCCCATGGTAGGAAACAGCTGGGGCGCGAGACGCCTTAGAACCGAGAGGGTCCTGACTTGATTTACAGAAATAAGAACACAGATGGGTCCAGTATACTACAAGCAAGACAACTGGGTTTGCTCTCCGCCTGCTCACGTAGACACAGGTCTGGACTTTAAAGGGAACACGAAACTGGTGATTTTAGGCTCTAAGGAAACCTCTACAAATCAACACCTTTGGAAAAGGGGACCACGAAGTTCCTGGAACTCTAAGAGCAATCTAATAGTTTGACAGCTCAGGGAACATGGGAACAAAGAAAAGTCAATGAAAATGGGACAGCAGAAAGTAAGAGCACAAACCTGAGTTTTAGAATTTGAAATCACTGGCTTTGTGTGACTTGAATTTACGGTATCATTTTAATTTAAATCATTTGATTAATTACCTCTAGCAGTTTAGTGTCAACTAAGGTATATTTTAAATACTATTTGCTAATCATAGACTTAAAGAATAGGTCATTGCCAGATACATTTTTCTTTATAAATCCCACAATTTCCATTTATAAAACCTCAACCTTTCGTTTCTACTCTTTCAAAATGTTTACATGTTACTGAAACTTGATGAATTTTGTTAACAAACAAGGACAGAACACACCATAAAAATTAATTTTGATGGGGCACCAGGGTGAATCAGTCGGCTGACAGTCTGTTTTTTAAAACAAAAGATTTTTAAACGTTTATTTATTTTTGAGAGAGAGAGAAAGAGAGAGAGGCTGAGCGTGAGCAAGGGAGGGTCAGAGAGAGAGGGAGGCACAGAATTCAAAGCAGGCTCCAGGCTCTGAGCTGTCAGCACAGAGCCTGACACAGGACTCAAACTCATGAATGATGAGATCACAACCTGAGCCGAAGCTGGACGCTTAACTGACTGAACCACCCTGGCTCCCGAGAGTCTGAGTTTTGATTTTGGCTCAGGGCATAATTCCAAGGTTGTGGGATTGAGTCCTGCTCCTGCTCTGGCTCCACACTGAGCACTGAACCTGCTTAGGATTCTCTCTCTCCCTCCCTCCCTTTCCCTCCCTGCTCCTCCCCTGCTCACATGTGCATGGATGCTCTCCCTTTCTCTCAAATAAAATAAAATTAATAACAACATAAAATAAAATGAAAGGCAAATCTCGGTCTGGTAATTTGCCCACTGGCTGTGTCACGCTTGCACGCGCTCACTGCCCCCCGCAGAGTGCGGGGGACCCCGTGAGGGAGCCTGCACATCGGTCATCTCTCCAGGTCGTCTGCCCCTAACCACGCCGCCAGGTGAGACCGACTGTTTGTCACAAACGTGCGCGAAGCAGAAAGGCCACAGGGCTGCCGCTCTGCTGCCACCACCAATTTCGAAACGCGCAGGGCCAAGCGGGGGGACAGAAGGGGACACTACCTTCGCCATCTCCTGCTCCAGCTGCAGCCTCCGGTTGACCTTCTGCTGGTAGGTTTTGATGACGTTCTCCACGTGCTGCTCCATGAAGAACTTGAACGCGTAGGGCGAGTAGCTCTTGATGCGCGACTCCCGCTTCTCCTCGTCCCCGCTGCCCTTGCGAACGGGGACGGGAGACGTCTGGATCTGCTTCCGGTCCTTGCCCGCCTTCTCGGCCCGGGCGCCCCGGCCGCCGGCNGGGGGGGCGCCTGGCCCCCGGCCCTGGCCCCCGGGAAGTTCACCCCTGCCGACTCCACGCCCGCCGCGTAGGCCTTGGGCTGGTGCTGATGGGCGCCGGGCACGCCGTGGGCGCTCCCCGAGAAGAGGAAGTCCACGTAGGGGCGCGGCACCTCCTCCAGCGCGCCGCCCTCGTAGGCCGCCCCGCCCATCTGGTGGTAGGGGGGGAAAGGGTCGCCTGTTCCTTCGAAGCTCGGCCTCCGCGGCACGGGGGCCGGTGCGATGCCCTTTCCTGCAGCGGAAAGAACGGGGACACGGCGTTAGAGGGGGGCCGCCTCTTCCGGGCTGGCCACCGGCACGGCCGCCCCCGCGCGGGCCCCCTGCGAGGCCCTCCGACGCAGGCCGAAGTGGGCTGTGGCAAGCCCGGGCTGCCTCCTGCGGCGGAGGCCCCGCGCGGGGACACCCAGCAGAACCCGGGCTAAGAAGACTGTCAGCAAACGCACGTCACGGGCACATGCAGAGGAGAATCGTCACGGCTGTGGGGTGCGTTTCCCAAGGCAGCTGTACTCCAGGCCCCACGCGGGGCCTGAGAATCTGGATGGGCAACACGCAGCAGTTTAAGAAGCTTCTACCAAAGAGAAAACAAGTTTGCGTCCCCTTAACGATGAAGATGTAACTTCTCACTCAACAGATGAAGTGGGTTGTAGCCAAGATCTCCCACAGAATCAGGAAAGCTCCTTTTGCTAAGTGTCCTGAATCCCGCATCACAGCCGGGGACCCCAGGGACCCACACTTCTCCCAGCTGTCTCATCCTCTAAGAGGAACATTCGCTGGCAGCCAGTGAGGCAGGGCATTCGGTGCTGGTGCTCTGGCCCTTCCCGGGGGACCTAAGGGGGCGTCCCTGCACCACTGCCCAAGGCATCCGGCCCAGGGAGGCGCCTGCCAGCCTGCTCGGCGGCTACGGTGGGTTTTAAAATCAGTGAAATACACCTGCTTTTTCAAAGACTCCCTCACAGGCCCAAGAGAAAGTAGAAAGCCCACTTTAGATCTCACGCTGCGCAACTCAAAACATGTCGGCAGCCGCCGGCGCAGCAAGTCCCGCAGGTTATCTCAGACGTGAAGAGGGAGCACCCGGTGCGGCCCAGGGTCTGCCCCCCGCTGGCTCCCCTTCAGGCTCCAGATGCAGAGCAGGGCGGTGTGCCAGGAGAGAATCTGCTGACCAGGGCCACACCGGACCCCCCCGGGCTGCGGGTCTGAGCTCACCTGGGGAGGTCTGCTTAATGACTCGCACGATCTGCTCGTTCCGCGGGTCCAGGTAGCCCATCTTGCTGATGTACTCCAGGGCGGCCTCGATGCTCCGGCTGCCCGTCTGCTTGAGAGCCCGGCCGGCCATCTCCTGGGAGGGAAGCACACAGACGCTTCACTGGGAGGTAAGATGCTGGTGGGGGAGGCGGCCGCGTGCGGGGAGGCGGAAAGCACAGCCGGGGGAAGGTGCCCCTGGCAGGTGCCACAGCCAGAGCAGAGGCCTGGGGGGCG
>NW_027532842.1:8206448-8217667 GCF_008692635.1 Crocuta crocuta | reverse complement strand
GGAGACCCAGGGGGGGGGGCCGCGGGCTGGGGCCGCACTGTCCCTGGGCTTGCCCGCGTGGAGGCGGCGGTGGAAGCTTCCCGATAGGGACACGGGGCAATGAGAAGACGAGTTCGGGGCAGAAGTGGGGGCACCGTCAGGTGGCGGGGCTGCGACCGGCCGGAGCGGAGGGGACACAGGAGGGCACACGGCGCCCGTGAGTCGGCTGAGCAGAGCTGCGGGCGCACAGGACGCATGTAGGGGAGAGAGAAAGCCTCGGGGGCCAGCCTCCTGGGGACAAGGATGGGACAGACAGGGGTCTCAGGGCGGGCGTGGCAAGGGAGACCCCGCGGCTCAGACGGGGGAGAACAGGGAGAGGGTGCAGGAAGACCCGGGGCGAAGAGAAGGAAGCTGGTGGCTGTCCCGGGCGGAGGCAGTGGCCCGGCTGGAGGCGCTTGTCCCAGACACGGAGGCGGACCGTCTCCCCGCCTTCCCAGCCACGCGCTCGGCCCGGCTCACTGGGATCTGACCACCGGGCTCACAAGGCATCACAACCAGGACTTTATCAGCCGGGTCTGTCTGTTTGTCTGTCTGTCTGTCTGTCTGTCTGTCTGTCTCCTCTAGGACTGGGAGAACCTGGTGGGGCCGGACTCCATCACTCGAGGCTGCATCCGCCCACCTAACGCACCCACTGAACAACGTGAGTGCCTGACCCCCCTCCGCTGATACAACAGTGAGTCGAGGTTTCCATTCGTGGCCGTGTCCCCAGTGCCGGCAGCACAAAACACGTCGGCTGTAACCTGGGCCTTTGCTCTTGGTGAGGACGGAGACCCGGCGAGACAGTGGGGGGAGGGCAGGGGCCTGGGAACGACGGCCGGAGGTGGGCGGCCCAGGGGGACAGCGCCGGCGAGCAGGACGGGCAGGGGGGGCGTCCGGGGAGGAGGGGCACGAAGAGACGGCGTGCCAGGCCGCCGGGGCAGCGGTGGTGAGGACCGAGCTGTCTGCCTGGAAGCAGAGCTTGGGCTGACAGAGAGGCCGGGTGTTTACCAGCCGGCGGGACTGGGGGGGGAGAGAGGGGCGGGAGCGACCCGGCGGTGCCGCACGTGCACGCGGGAGGCGATGCTCCGACCCCCGCCTCACAGCTGTGCTAGGCGATGAGGTCACGTCTGCAGAGCGCGGTCGACGGCCTGGAGAGCGACACGGTGGACGGCTGTCCCGTCCGCATCTCCCTGGGGCTCCGGGCCCCCATCCACAAAACGTGCCGGCGGGGGCACAGCCCAACCACAGCCCTTCAGCCACACCCGCGGGCGGCCTGCTGGGTCCCACCTCCTTCACCACCTGCCCATCGACCTCGTCCAGGTGCGTGCGTTCTCAGACTCTCCCTGTTTGCCGGGCGCTCACCACTCCTAGATTTATAGGTTCCTTGGGCCTCGAGTCTAGGAGCTGAACCAAGACAAATCAGCGGGAGACCAGAAATAATGACTGTTCACAGCGATGCTTCAAGGCGTAAAACCCAACCACCACTAGTGAGACAACTTGTTTATCAAAAACCATCAAATAATCCAGGTCCGTTGTGTCTTGCCCTTGTCTGTTCCTCACCCTCACTTAGCAAACAAGTAGTTTTCTGCATCGGCTCTGGAAGATGCTCCCTGCCGTGCGCGCAGCCGGATCCACCGTGGAAGGGGATCCAGGCTCATCCTGAGTCCGCCAGGAATACGCACCCGTCTCTCATCCGCCTCGGACTGCGAAGGGGCCCACGCGGACGCCAGGCGGAGGGCACTAGGCCCAGCCCACGGCACCACCTGCCTGACACTCTAGGAGACCCCCTTTCTCAGACGTCCCGCCGCAGCTGGGAGCGTCCCCGCAGGAAGCGGCTCTGAACCTGCCTGGGGACGGGTGCAGACAGAGGCAGGGGGCTGGCAGCTGCCTGCGGTGTCCCCAGACGCTGTCCAGGTGCTGGGCTTGGCCGCCTGGTGGGAGAAGGCCTGGGCCCCTGCCCCAAAGGGCAGATGCCCCTCCTGGCACGGTCAGGGGTAACAGTGGAGCCAAGGGACCATTACACACACCCTTTCTTTTTCTTTTTCCTTTTTCGGTTTCAGGAGTAGAATTTAGTGATTCATCCCTTCCGTGCCATACAACACCTAGTGCACCCGCCAGCAAGCGCCCTCCTCCATGCCCATCACCCGCATCTAGCCCCTCCCCCCACCTCCCCTCCCCCAACCCTCACTTTGTTCTCTACAGTGAAGAGTCTCTTATGGTTTGCCTCCCTCTCTGTTTTTATTTTATTTTTCCTTCCCTTCCCTATGTTCATCTGCTGCATTTCTTAAATTCCACATGAGTGAAATCATATGGTATTTTTCCTTCTCTGCCTTATTTTGCTTAGCATCATACACTCCAGCTCCATCTACATTGCTGCAAATGGCAAGATTTTATTTTTTCATGGCTGAGTAATATTCTCTTCACACACACCATATTTTCTTTATCCATTCATCAGCTGATGGACATCTGGGCTCTTTCCATACTTTGGCTCTTGTTGATAGCGCTGCTGTAAACATTGGGGTGCATGTGCCCCTTTGAATCAGTAGGTTTGTGTTCTCTGGGTAAATGCCTAGTGGTGCAGTTGCTGGGTCAGAGGGTAGTTCTGTCTTTACCTTTCTGAGGAGCCTCCACACTGTTTTCCAGAGTGGCTGCACCAGTCTCCATTCCCACCAACGGTACACACCATGTTTCTTATGCACCCAAGGATGCCCAGATTCTGCCCCAGGGCATGGGCACTCTTCCTGGACGGTGTGTGCTCAGACTCGGCCTCTGCACCCGGCACAGGCTGGTGCACGCCAGGCCTCCTCGGCCCTTCCTCTGGCGGCACATGCCCGTGTCCTATTGACCTCTGAACTGTCTCTTCCTCTTGTGTGTCCCCGCGCCCCTCCTGCACCCCACCCCCGTGCTCCTCTGTACCTTGTGCTCCTACCAATCTGTCCCAGGACACTGAGAGTCCCCCCCCAGACTAGGAGCCGGCCCGATGAGCACAGGGGCAGTGTCTTACTAATCCTCATTATCTCAGTACCTTCAGTAAGAACTACGCAATCAAACCAAAGAGGCATATGACATCCACAACAGAGAAAAGGAAAACAAAGTAAAAACAGAGAGAGAAAGAAATGAGCTAATAAGGCCAAAGTTAAAGCGATGAGGCAGGCCTGGGGCCCAGGGGGCGACAAGGCCCACCCGCACATGGACCGCCTCCTTCACATGAACGGTGACAACAGAGGTACCATCTTCCAACCACCACCACGACCTGACGGACAGTGTCACTGTGCTCACGTAGCTGTTTTTCAGTGAATACCTTCCAGGGAAGTGCTCCTGGGGAGCCTCCCCCCTCCCCCAGGCAGATCTGGGAGGAACCTGGGCAAGGTGAGCCCCTCGGCCAGTGGGCGCCCTGGCCCTCCCGCCCTTCTTCCTTGGAGGACATGGCTTCTACGGAGGGGACGGGACAGGCCCCGGGCAGGCAAAGGCACCCCCGGGGGTAGCTGCCCCTGGCCGGAGTGAAGAGGGGCCCACAGGGCATCCAGGCCTCAGCATCAACCTCCAGACCCCAACCGTGTCCAGGGCTCACGGCCCCTGGCACCCCACTCCCTGTGTTTTTCATCTCAACTCCCCATTTCACAAAACTGCTCATCAATTTCCAATGGACTAATTAAGAAATAAAACTACTGATCAGCCTGTTATCAAATTCATAATGAAAATTACCAAGAAAAAACACACACGCCGAAGACGTAACTAACAACAGCTAAAAGTATCTACCACCGGGATGTGGTGACTGTTGAAGGGAGGGGGACTTTCTACCCGAAATTCAAACCTGGGAGGTTCAGAGATGCGGATGTGGCAGAAACGGTGACCCTCACGCTCACGGCCTGGAAGAGAACGTGAGTCGGAGCTGATCACGAATCCAGTCTTCACTGTAAAATTTAAATGGAAAATCCTGGATTTTGCTGAAAATAAAAGTAAAAATGGAAACTGTAATTGTTTAATTTCTAACTAAATGCAACTCGGGAGCTGACAAGTGACGGCCTCTGTCACGCGGCACCCGTGCAGCCTTGAGCCAACGATTTGCCTGCTCTGAGCGTTTGTTTCTTTACCTCTGAAACACGGCTAAGAGGGCCGCGCCGACTGAAGGAGATAACGACATGCTTCAAAACGGAACCATTTAAGGGTTGTTTCTTACAGTTCGCAGAGGTGTTTTACATTTCTCTGGTGAAAAATGTAAGATTATACTTGTGGATTTTACACAGATTCAATATTTAATATTTCCAATGCTTTATACTTTGTTCTTCTTACCGTAATTATAAAGAGAAAGAGAACGAATTCTTTTTGGAGTTCTATTCAAGTCTCAACGGACCCTTCCGATCTCCCAGTTGGCCTTGGGCCGCCCCACAATGGAACCCCATTCTGCGGGCGCTAGGATGTGAACGAGGTGGGGCGGCCCTGCCCTGAAGCAGGCACGTGGCCCCCGCTTAAAGGGAAGGACAGTCGGGCGTCTGTTCCAGTGTCTGACACTAGAAAGAGACGGGTAAGTGATGGGATGACCGAATGGGACTCTGACCTGAGATCGATTAAAGAGGGAAGAGCTGCAAGCAGGGAGATGGACAGGAGACTGGGGGTTCCTGGGCAGGCTGCCCCCCCACCCCCCCGGCCCCGGGTGGGAAGACGGAGATAAAGCACAAACAAGGGCTATACCCAAACACAGGCTGAGGGGAATCTAAAGAGTGAACATCAACCTATTTCCCCAGGTTTGACTCTATTACCTCCCTTGCATACCCGGGCCCTTCTCCAGGAGCCTCTTCTGGAGAAATTCACCAAACCTTAAAGCTGTCCCACTGGGTGTCCTTGAATTGCTCACCACTTACTAATTACTCTAAAACTGGGCGGCACGCGCATTAACAAGACTTGGATGACTTTATGTCACCCAGCAGTGTGCACCGAGGAAACCCTCCAAACAACTCAATTCTCCTAAGCACTTTAGAAAGCTTCCGCCAGGGGGCGCCTGGGTGGCTTAGTCGGTTAAGCGTTCGACTCTCGCTTAGGTCATGATCTCGCGGTTCGTGGGTTCGAGCCCCGCGTCGGGCTCTGTGCTGACTGCCAGCTCGGAGCCTGGAGCCTGTTTCAGAGTCTGTGACTCCCTCGCTCTCTGACCCTCCCCTGCTCACGCTGTCTCTCTCTCTCTCTCTCTCCTAGAAATAAAAAAAAAAAAAAAAGAAAGAAAGAAAGCTTCCGACAGGACTGCGGAACGTCTCCCACGAAAGCTGTGCTTCGCCGGCAGGGGCTGTCTCCATGTCTCCCACGGACAGCCGTCCCTGCTGGGACTGAAGCCGCCACACGACGTGCCAGGCGTGCACGATGCCTCCGGGGCCCAACAGGCTCCTCGCACCTGCCGCAGACTCCACGTGCGCGAACTGCCCTGCCCCGCCCCACTTCCCGTTTAGTAACCCGCAACGCGCCTTCCCACCCTCACGTCCCACACGTGCGGTCTAGAGGCACCCACACCCGGGCGCTGGAGAACCCCAGGTGCTCTGAAGGCAAGGCCATTCCACCTTAGGTGTCTCTCTAAAAAGGGTTCTCCTCTTACATTTGATCCACAAACTGCTGAGAATGGAAAACTGGTTCTAGCCGCGAGAAAAATCTGGAAAACGGGAATTTCCCATATCTTGTTGGATAGGAAGCAGACTGCGGTGAGGCAGTTTAACAAGTGGGCAAGCAGGTGAGGTGGGGGCATGGAGCCCAATGCTCCCCCACCACCCTGGCGGAATCTGGGGCGGCTCCACACCCCAATCCAGGGCCTGTGCTGGGACCGGCCAAGGCCTCCACTGCAGGTGAACTACCACCTAACGTCCCCCCACCTAGTCCAGACGCGCCCCTCAGTCAGCCTCCCCCGCCTTTCCCCCCAGCAGCCCTGCCCAGCGACCAGCTCCCTGGCCCAGACACGTGGGCTCTGGGACTGGGGAAGAGGCCGTGGTCTGGCCAGGAAGGGGCCGCACCTGCCTCGGCTCTCCTGACCAGTCACCCTCAGATGGGTGCATTTTCTGTCCCACTCACAGGTCCTCCCGGGAAGGGCTGGTGCAAACAGCGTCATGATCCTACAATTTCTGACTCATAGCTCAGAGGAAGACAAAAGTTGCGTTCACACACTATACGGCTCAATTATTTTACGGGCATCAACGCAAGATGGAGAGTAATTGAAATTCAGTGAAAAGTCATTATGTATGAAGGCAGGAATTTCCTACGGAGGTCCTTCCCCCACCCCCTTCCTGGTAAGGAAGCATTTTTCAAATGTTAGTAAAGCCATATCCCCAGTGTTTCAACATTCCAACTATGAGTTTTGGCTGAAAAGCTAGAAATGTAGAACTCTGGCCTTGTTGGGTCTACGTGGGCCTGTGTCTCAGTCCTTCCCATACCCACTAGCAATTCAAGTTCAAAGCTACAATGGAGGAAAAGTGTCTCTGGCCATCACTCACTGAAGACCCCACCTCTGGCGGAGACTCGGTGGCTGCCTGAGCACTGCTGTCCTGGGACTCCAACACCTCCCCCTCCCCCAAATCAACGGGCATTTCCTCAGCTGGTCAAGGAAAAACACAACAGCGCAGCCAGCTTTGACATTGGGCGGTATTCCTCTCCTCCACCTTAAAAAGGAATCTGATCCAGAAGACTCCATTTCCTGAAGAGAACATCGAGGAGGAAAATCCAGAAATACAGTATTTCTGAAGGGCGCCTGCCCCAATAGGAAAGGGGCCTGGGTGAGCAGGGAGGCTACAGGGCTCCCTGCAGCACCAGGGGTCATGGCCAGGGGGCGTCCCCAGGAGGCCCACATACCGTGGCAGGGTCTGCTGCTGCCTTTCGTTCCCTGAACCACATGCTTCCAAGAGTACTTCTGGAAACAAAGCGGAACACAGTGTTTCAGTGCATCCTGCTGCAGTCTGTCAAGCCTTAGTCAGGAACGCAGGCCTCGGGCAGAAGGGACGGGAATCGGAATGGGCAGCCAGCCCGGGCCCCAGCCTCCCCCCTCCCACGGTGCCTCGTGCCTCTTTCCCCAGGAGAAGGAGGCGCGCTCTCCACTGGCTTAGGAAGCCCCCCTGTGTGTGCGCTCCAGCGATAACAGGAAAATAAAGTGAAGAACAGAAGCAGCCTGAAAATTATAAGTGTGTATACCAGAAAAGAAGATGAATTATTACCGCACATTAGTGCAACGCATAGAAACTCTGGGCCCTGGCGGTGGCCTCTTAAAGGTGTGCTGGATGAAGCCACTGACTGCACCTATACCTCATTTACACGCCCCGTGCCTCGGCCTAGGACAGCCGCTTAGCGCTTTAGAGGAACAAAAAATTTCTTAAAGTAACTTGCAGGTGGGGAATGAAGAATAAATTGGGCCTAAAATTAAACAAACATGAAAAAGCTTCAACCTAGCCAATGATAAAGGAAACAGGAATAAAACAGCATTTTATAACTAGTGTTAGCACCAAAATTAAATCATTATAAAGATAAATGGGCTGGTGAAACGCTTCAAGAGTCACATAGTTTTGGTGGCAATATAAACCATAATACTCCTTTGAAGTGAATGTTAGTTAATAAGTATCAAAAGTTATAAAATTTGTTTGTACCCTTATATAAAAATTTTATTTCTTGAAATTTATTCTCGGACTGATTTTTTAAAAAGTAATTTCTACTACCAACGTGGGGTTTGAACTCACAACCTTGGGCTCAAGAGTCACATGCTCTACCGACTGAGCCAGCCAGGTGTCCATCTCAGGCTACTTTAAAAGAATTCTATTTTAAAAATCAATTTATATAAAGAGTTGTCAGAAGTAAGTATAATAAATCAACACCTCAAATCGAAGGGGTGGGATGGGAGTTAAAAGGAGCTTAAATATCCAATGACAGAATGATTCGGTTAATTATAATTAATGTATTCCCCAGAACATACTTAATACAGCCGTAAAAATACTTTCTATGGCCATGATTATTTTACTTGGTAAATATTTACTGAGCACCTACTGCTGTTCTCAATAGCAAATATGTAGCAGTGAACAAAACATGCAACTTTCAATAGTGTAAACAACATGGAAAAATGTTTATGTGAAAAATGTTATGTGGGCCGCCTGGGTGGCTCAGTTGGTTAAGCAATCAGCTCTTGATTTCGGCTCAGGTCATGATCTCACAGTTTGTGGGTTTGGGTCCCACAACTGCCGTCAAGCATGGAGTCTACTTCGGATTTTCTCTCTCCCTCTCTCAAAAATAAACATTAAAAAAAAAAAAAAGCTATGTCTCTTAACTATGTACAAATTCGTTATGTCAATGCAACAAGAGCTTAATTATAACATGAGGAAAAGGGGCACGTAGGTGGTTCAGTCGGTTAAGCGTGTGACTCTTGATTTCAACTCAGGTCATGATCTCACAGTTTACGAGTTCAAGCCTGTCAGTGCAGAGCATGCTTGGGATTTCCACCCCCCCCCGCCCCTCCCCTGCTCCTGGGTAAGCGCGCACACACACACACACACACACACACAGTCTTTCTCAAAAATAAACATTCAAAAAAAAAAAGTTATCAGGGCACCTGGGTGGCTTAGTCGGTTAAGCGTCCAACTTCAGCTCAGGTCATGATCTCACGGTTCATAGGTTCAAGCCTCATGTCGGGCTCTATGCTTACCCCTCAGAGCCTGGAGCCTGTTTTGGATTCTGTGTCTCCCTCTCTCTCTCTGCCCCTCCCCTGCTTAAACTCTGTCTCTCTCTCTTAAATATAAACATTAAAAAAAAATTTTTAATAAAAAAAAGAACATGAGAAAAAAGATTTTTTTTTTTAATTTTAATTTTTATTTATTTTCGAGAGAAAGAGTGTGAGCAGGGGAGGGGCAAAGAGAGAAGGAGACACAGAATCCGAAGCAGGATCCCGGCTCTGAACTGTCATGTCAGCACAGAGCCCAACACGGGGCTCGAACCCACAAACCAGTGAGATCATGACCTGAGCCGAAGTTGGACGCTTAACTGACTGAGCCACCAAGGCGCCCAGAGAAAAAAAGTTTTGACTTAATTTTATGTTCGAACACATTTTTGTTACAGATAGTAACACAGAATATTTACTTATGCATATGCTATACTTCACTAAAATACAACTGCCTGTGTTATCCAGCTACATCATTGTGGGCAGGTGACAAAAACTCTTCAGATCACAGTTGAGTCCAATGTAAGAGCAAGATTCCACAAGGTAATCCCTATAAGACACCACGATTTTGAGAGATATTTCCTCAAATGCTAAAGATTTTCAATTTTGCCGCTTCCGATCTAGGTGAAGAGAGGTGTAACACATTCCATGGACACTTAATACAGCAAAATTCCCTTTCGTTTTCACCCACACACGATTCCTGTGTCCAAAAATGAGCACCACCAGCCCCTCCATACCTGCAGCACAGGCTGGAGCTCCCATAGGAAGGCGGGGCCCACGGCCCCGCCCCCCAACCCCCCATCCCCGTTGGCCCGGGATTTGCTCTGGGCCTGAACCGCGGGGGATCCGGTGCCAGGTCTGTGCCCCGCCTGTCCTTTAAGAGGCCGGGCTGCCTCTGTCCTTCCTCCGTGGCTCTCCGTGCAGCTGCAGGAGACCTGGGTGGGTCCAGCCTGTCCTGCGCACTTCTGGCCTGTGGGTGGCGCCCTTTTGGACGCTCAAACCTGAGGCGAGCCTCAGGTGGAAGGAGCCACACGGAACCCCATAGAAACCCCAGGAAGCAGAGGACCTGTCCGCCAGAGGTCAGCCACGCCAGAGGGTCATCATGAACAGTAAATCACTGTTTTACAGGCACTAAAAGTATCCCGATGGTTTGTTACACAACAATAAAAAATTGGGACTGACGCTTTTTCTGCAGTGTATAATCTGAAAAAGTATGTTCACCTATTTATTTTATCTTAAACTTTGAATGGTTTGGTGGGCTAAATTTTTCCCTGAAAAGTTAAATTTGCAGAAATATAAGATTATTATTATTAACAGGGATTTAACAAAATGCCAAGAAGTAAAATTTCATCAGAAAATGAGATGATCTCAATACTGACTGCTGACATGCTTAATGAAGTTTGAGAGCTTCAATACACATTTTTATTTTAGTTTATCCCATGAGGTCATTCCAGTTCTCGAGTGTGACCCCAATAATAAAATACTTAATCTTGCATTTGGTTATCGTAATTTGGCTGCATATTCAGCAGTAAGTCCTGTCTTTTTACATGGACTTACAACTCTGCAGGCCCTCAAATAAATTATTTGGCTGGGTGACTCTCTGACTACAAATTAAATGTCTCTGTTCTCTCAAAGGTACTAAATTCCTGGGTCTGACTTGTGATAACTTGGGTCCAATCTGTTTTTGGGAAAAAATATACTTTTTTTTTTTTTTTTGGTAATGGAAGTAATAAGAAAATAAATATACCATACAAAAACACTCTCAAGTGCTTCCAGAGGCGAGCTGCATGGTTGTCTGTTGAGCGTCCGACTCTTGATTTTGGCTCCGGTCATCCACGGTCATGGGATGGAGCCCTGCATCGGGCTCTGCACTGAAAGCTCAAAGCCTGTGTGGGATTCTCTCCCCCCCTCTCCCTCAGCCACTCGTGCTCGTGCTCTCTCTCAATAAATAAACATTAAGAAAATTAAAGTGCTTCCGGAAAGAACGGGTCAATGATTAAGTAAGCTCTAGGCCCCACGTGGGGCTTGAATTCACAACCCCGGGATCAAGATCGCGTGCTCTCCCGGCGGACGCGGCCGGGGGCCCCGGGCGAGCGTGGCAGCCCCTGCTACGGGGGAACGCTGGGTCCCGGCCATCCGTGTGCACAGGCACGAACGTGTGTGCACACAGCCCGCCGCCCGGCCTTCCCGGCCGCGGCCTGCCCTGCGGGTGGCCCTGAGCTCTGGCAGGAAGCCCTTGGGCCCGGCGGCCATGGAACAATCCAGCAGCACCCTGATCCGAGGAGTGAGAGCCAAAGCCCAAGAGACCTTGCACAAGGGCCCCCCACGGCAGAATCCGCTCCGGCCCCTCCCGGAGCGCCTCCCCCGCCCACCAGGGCGCCCCTGTTTGTAAGGGGGACAGCAGGCACTCTACCACGGGGCTGGTGCCACAGAAGCCCAGGGCGCATCACGAGGCCCCGCAAACCTCGCTGCCCCCGGGAACGGCGGAGGAAGTGCGGGCGACCACTTCCGGGGCAGAGCCGGACGCGGGGCTCCG
>NW_027532842.1:8184706-8206391 GCF_008692635.1 Crocuta crocuta | reverse complement strand
ACTCGCGGGGAAGCGCGGGCGACCCCGCGGAGGGTTTGCCGTCACCAGCGGGGAGGGGGCCGCGTTCTCAGCGCCAGAGAAACCCTGACGCTCCGAGAGAGCCGCACACTTTCAAACGAGCTGAAGGCGCTGGCGCCCCGGGATTCAGAGGACAGACCAACAAACCTCCTGACAGGACACGGGGCTGCTCCGCAGGGACAGAGGAGGAGGGGACAGCGGCTCCGGTCACCCGGGCCGGCCCTGCTGACTCCCTCCGCTGCACAGGCCGCGGGCCGGCCGGGGGGCCCCAACCTCAGGCTTCCCCGGGCCTTTCTCTTCCTCTCAAGGCAGGTTCTGAGGCCAGGACCAGGGTCCCGTGGGAGGGGCTGCCAAGCTGGGAAGTTCGCCTGCAGACCTAACTCTGAGCTGCCACCACGGTCTCACATGGACAAGAAAGATACTAAAAGGCACCTGCCATTTGTCTGCTGCCTAGAGGAGCACTGCGCAGTGGGAAGGAGAATTACGAAGGAATGTAATTTAGAGGGTTTTTTAAAAATAATTTTTTAAATGTTTATTTTTGAGAGAGACAGCGTGAGCAGGGGAGGGTCAGAGAGAGAGAGGGAGACACAGAATCTGAAGCAGGCTCCAGGCTCCGAGCTGTCAGCACAGAGCCCCGATGAGGGGCTTGAACTCACAGACCTACGAGATCATGACCTGAGCCAAAGTCCGACGGGTAACCAACTGGGCCCCCCTGGCGCCCCGGTAATTTGGAGTTTTAATTCACACTCTTGGTGGGAACTCTACCTTGAGAGGAAAAGGTCTCCATAGAGGAAAAGATTCAATTTCTGTCCCAACCCATGATGCTTTAGGAAGGAAACTCAGAGCGAGAGAGATGACAGAGCCGTGGTCTGTGAGGGAAGCACGGAAATCTGTCATTAAAGAGCAAAGGAAAACTGTACCCCAAGATGTGCACGTTTTGATCAAAGACCCACCCCTGGTCTCTACTGCCCACTGTATACACACGTGCAAATGGTAAGTGGATGGCCGGGTTCAAGTCTATGAAGAACCATCTGCCACCAAACTTTACGTGCTGTGACGGCACTGAATTTCTGAAGGACGAGCCTCTGCCAGGACCAGACCTCAAGCTGCCAAGAGACGAACCAGAATCATCGAAGCTGAAGCACAAACAGCTTAAACCTGATTCTGGAAGAACAGATTTCTTCTACTGGGCGCCAGGCCAATCCTGGCTCTTGAAATTCAGTCCAGCAAGTATGTGGGAAGCCCGGCTGTCCTTCACTTCCAGACAGATGCTGCCTCTAAACGTCTCCCTCGTCTGTACCTGTGAGGCCCGCTCACCTGACGATGGCACGCGGGCCTGCTCCGCCAGCCCACACCTCTGTCACAGAACCGGAAGCCTGTTTTCTTTGCTTTTGAAGCAAGTAGCTGTTTTTGTTTCTTTGTGTGTTCTGGGCCCCCAGTGCTGCCTGTCTCATGTTGTTCGGAATGGTCAGCCTGTAAGCATCAGGGGCAGGGGTGACTGGATGCAGTGTACACAGAGCTCTCTTCCCTGTGGTTATTATTACTTTCTTAATATCCTCAAGTAAATGGGAAGGTGTTGAAAGTCAAGGCTCATGTAAGAAGGAAGACAGCAATCTGCTGCTTTTACAAAGTACCCTTGGAAGATACAGTCTGATATATTAAATACACTGTACACATTTATAAATGTGTAAATATTTTAGTTGTGAAACATGGTAGTGAAAGCTAAAATTCTCTAGTTAAGCTTTTATGTATTTTTCAGAAACAGTTACAGTATAACCGTGAAATGGATGCATATTGGAGGGTGAAACTTTTTTTTTTTTTATCTGAGAGAGAGAGATAGCGTGAGCAGGGGAGGGTCAGAGGGAGAGGGAGACACAGAATCAGAAACAGGCTCCAGGCTCTGAGCTGTCAGCACAGAGCCTGACGCGGGGCTCAAACCCATGAACAGTGAGATCATGACCTGAGCTGAAGTCGGACGCTTAACTGACTGAGCCACCCAGGCGCCCCTTGGAGGGTTAACTTTTAATTCACATCTCCAAGGGCTCAGAAGCTCTTAACAATTTTCATTTTCCAACAGTCCTTTAAAATCCACTCATTTTGTTTCAAACTCAGGCATGACTACCAGTTATACTTTTTTTTAATTCTCTGTTGCTGACAGTGAAATCTCAGGACATGTGTTGCCAAATAGTGGTGTAAATTTTATGTTAAGAAAATACATATCTGTTTGGTGAGAATGTGGAGAAAAGGGAACCCTTGTGCACTGTTGGTGGGAATGTAAACTGGTGCAGCCACTGAGGAAAACAGTGTGGAGGTTCCTCAAAAAATTAAAAATAGGATTACCATATGGCCCAGGATTCTACTTCAGGACATTTATCCAAAGGAAATACAAATACTAATTCAAGAAGATATTTCTATCCCCATGTTCGCTGCAGCATTATTTACAACCTAAGTATCTGCTGATGAATGGGTAAAGAAAATCTATCTCCAGCTACACACACCCCGAGTCATATTCAGCCATAAAAAAATAAGCCAGAGAATGACAAATACCATATGACCTCACTTAAATGCCGAATCTTTAAAAAAAAACCAAAAAATCAAAACACGCAAAACCTGAAAAAACATAGCTACAGAGAAGAGACTGGTAGTCGTCAGAGGTGAAGGGTAGGGGACAGGTGAAAGGGGTGAAGGAGGTCAAAAGGTACAAATGGACACTTATAAATAGTCACAGGGCTGTAACGTACCACATGGTGACTAAGGTTATAATACTGTCTTGCATATCCGAAAGTTACTGAGAGTAGATCCTGAAAGTTCTCATCAAGAAAAAAATACCTGTGACTATGTATAGTGATAGGTGTTAACTGGATTTAACGTGGCAATCATTTTGTGATACACACAAGGATCGAATCCTTAGGTTGTACACACCCAACTAATACAGTATTGTAGGTTAATCATATCTCAGGTTTATTTATTTATTTATTTTAACGTTTATTTGTTTTTGAGAGACAGAACGCAAGCAGAAAGGGGCAGAGAGATAGGGAGACACAGAATCCCAAGCAGGCTCCAGGCTCCGAGCTGTCAGCACAGAGTCAATGCGGGGCTCGAACTCATGAACTGTGAGATCATGACCTGAGCCGAAGTCGATGCTTAACTGACTGAGCCACCCAGGCGCCCCAATCATACCTCCATTTTAAAATAGAAAAAATCTGTGTGCACAACATTTTACTCTTCTTAATATTAAATAGAATGCTGCATTGACGGTGACAAATGCTATGTGGAAAAAGTCAAAGGAGGCTGATGAGGAGTGTGTGATGTCAGGGGTGGTCGGGTCAGGTGGCTGTTTTATAAAGGATGCTCAGGGTGCCTCCTGGGTGGCTCAGTCGTTAAGCGTTTGACTTCGGCTCAGGTCGTGATCTCACGGTTCCTGAGTTTCCAGCCCCAAGTCGGGCTCTGTGCTGACAGCTCGGAGCTTGAAGCCTGCTTCGGATTCTGTGTGTCCCTCCCTCTCTCTCTGCCCCTCCCTTGCTCACGCTCTGTCTCTCAAAAGTAAATAAAGGATGTTGGAAGACCTCTGGATCACGGGGACATGTGAACAGAGATCTGAAGGAAGGCGGGGAGTGAGCCCCGAGGTCTCTGCGGGAAGTGGGGACAGCGACGGCAGGGGCTGCAGGTAAAAAAGACTGCTGAGAAACAGCGGGCCGGCAGCCACTGGCTCAGGGTGGGGTGCCCGGGGTGGGAGTGGCCGAGGTGGGGGTGGCCGGGGTGCGGGGCTCTGCTGCCCCTCCACGGGGGCCGCGGGGAGCCGTGCGTCTCCCACGCGAACTTGGCACAGGCGCCCGAGCGCCCCGAGTCGGCCACGGCGCAGCCCTCCGCCCACGTCGGGTTCTGAGTGCGGGACACGACCCCGCAGGTTCATTTCAGGACTTAAATGGTGACCAACCACTGGGTAGGAACTCGACGCACAGGCCACGGTAAGGGCTGGCTTCCACCCCGAGCGAGAGCAGGAGCCACACGCGCGCACAGATCTGCTCCTGCTCTGAAAGGGGGGCTCCGGCCGCTGGGCGCTAACGGTCTCTACAGTGTGCGCGGTGGGTGGGGAATCGGTTAGCGCCGCAGCCTTGACCGCTGCCACGTGCTCGGCCCGGCAGCACTGTCCTGGGACCCCTACAGGGCGCTCAGGAGGGCCTCGCGGCTCCCACCCAGCCTCTGTCACTGGCTCCTGCCTCCAGACCACAGCCCTTGGGGGATGGGGGGAGCTCCTCCTCAGTGTGGGGGAGGCCTTCCGGGTATTGTTGGGAGAATGACTGAGACTGAGAAACAGCCAAGAGCTATCGCGTGGTCTCCAACCCGCAATGACTCCAGAATGTCGGCATTCACGCTTTATGGAAATCAGGAGACTGAAAACCCAAGAAGCCAAAAAAAAAGTCCAATGTCATTAGTAATCACAGAAACTGCATTTTTTTAAAAACAAGGGACCATTTCACACCCCTCAGATTGACAAATATTTAAAATGTCTGATGTCAGCAGGTATTGGCAAGGACAGAGGCCTGCCCTGATAAACCGAGGTAAGAACTGTGAATTGGTATAACCAGGTAGGTGAATACTTTGACGATATCCAGGAAAGTTACAGATGCTCAAATCCTGTGACCCTGACATCCTGTCTGTAGGTATACACTTTAAAGGAATTTCCATGTTCATAAGGAGACATAAGAATGCTCACTGCTTTCTGTTGGTAAAAGAAAACTGGAATCAATCCAAATGTCCATTAACAGAATAATGGATAGATAAGGGGTGATGTAATTACACAGTGCAATACTGAGCAATTAAAATGAATGGGAGCCTCTTCCATCAAAAAGGAAAAATCTCAAAAACATGTTGACTAAAAAGTCAAGGCAAGCTGCAAAATCATATTGTATAAAGGTTTTGTTTTGTTTTTTGTTTTTTGTTTTAATTTGTAAAACAACAGTGTAGAGTGGTTATAGGATGCAAGGGAATGAGAAGATTAACTCAGTAGTTGCTAGGGAGGGAGGAGAGAGGTCAAGGTTGCAGGAGCAGAGAAGCTGGACTATACAGTGTTTCTTTAAAAGTCTCTGAAACAGTATCCAATCCCAGACTTTAAGTTCTATTACAAAGCTGTAGGAACCAAAACAATATGGTCCTGGTACAAAAATAGACACATAGAATAGACACTGTGGAACGAAACAGAAAACTCAGAGATAAGCCCACAATTATATGATGAATTAAGCCTCCACAAGCAGGACAGAATATCTAACGGGGAAAAGACAGTCTCTTCAACAAATGGTGCTGGGAAACTGGGCAGCAACATGCTAAAGAATGAAACTGGACCGCTTCCTTACACCACACACAAATATAACCTCAAAATGGATGAAAGATGGGGCACCTGGGTGGCTCATTCAGTTACCTGTCTGGCTTCAGCTCAGGTCACGATCTCACGATTCGTGGGTTCAAGCCCCTCATCGGGCTCTGTGCTGACATCTCAGAGCCTGGAGGCTGTTTCAGATTCTGCATCTCCCTCTCTCTCTGCCCCTCTCCTATCTCTCTCTCTCTCTTTCAGAAATAAATAGAAAACATTAAAAAAATATTTTAAAAAATGGACGAAAGACCTAAATGTGAGGCCTGAAACCATAAAAACCCCAGAAGAGAGGCCAGGCAGTAATGTCTCCAACATCTACCATAGCAACACTTCTCGAGGCGAGGGAAACAAAAGCAAAAATAAACTATTGGGACTACATCAAAATAAAAAGCTTCTGCACATTAAAGGAAACAATAAAACTGAAGGCAGCAGTGTCCAAAATATATAAAAAACGTATACAACTCCAAACCCAACAAACAAATAATTGAGTTAAAAAAATGGACAGAAGATACTGAACAGACATTTCTCCAAAGAAGGTTCAGAGATGGCCCACGGACACATGAAAAGATGCTCAGCATCACTTACCATTAGGGAAAGGCACATCAAAACCACAGCAAGGTGTGACCTCACACCTGTCTGAACAGCTAAAATCAACAGCACAAGGATCAAGTCTTGGCGAGGATGTAGAGGAAAAAAGGGACCTCCTGTAAGGCTGGTGGGAAGGCAAACTGGGGCTACCACTCTGGAAAACAGCATGGAGGTTCCTCAACCAATAAAAACAGAACTACCCTATGACCCAGTAAGTCACTACTAGGTATTTACTCAAAGGATACAAAAACACTAATTCAACGGGATGCATGCACCCCTGTGTTTATAGCAGCATTTTTACAATAGCCAAATTTTGGGAGCACCCCAAGTGTCCATCGATTGATGAATGGATAAAGAAGAGGTGATCTATCTATCTATCTACACACACAACACACACACACACACACACACACGATGACATAGTATTCAGCCACAGAAATCTTGCCACTTACAACCTGGATGCTAAGCAAAACAAGTCAGAGAAGGACAAATACCCTGTGATCTCACTCATATGTGGAATTTAAGAAACAAAACAAAGAAGAAAAGGGAAAAGGGGGGGGGGCAAACCATGAAACAGACTCTTAATTACAGAGAACAATCGACTGTTACCAGAGGGGAGGTGGCTGGGGGCAGAGGAAATCAGAGACGGGGACTGAGGAGGACACTTGTGATGAGCACGGGGTGAGGTATGGAAGTGTGGAGTCGCTACACTGTACACCTGAAACTAATATTACACTGTACGTTAACTGGAATTAAAAACTTAAGAAAGTGAAAAAATAAAAGTCTCCGAGACAAATGTGGGGAAATGTTTTCCTATTCTCCTTTTACAAATGTTTGAAAGATTACATCATCATCAGTCATCACCAAATATACTGAACAATAAAACCAAGACCCAGCTTCTCTTTGTCCCACGGCCTTTCTTCACAATCCCGCCTCCTTATCCCGTAAGCGCTCAGGGTCAAAACCTGAGTCATATTCATGTTTGTACCCACTGTGCTTAGCAAACAGGGACTGCTTAACATTTGGTTAAGTAATGAACGAATGAACAAATGTGCAAAGCACAGCTCCTTCGTGCCTTGGTTTCCCCACACCTTGCAAGTTCTTGGAAGGCAGGAAAAAGCACAATTTCACATCTGATTCGGTGTCCTGGAGAACTTTTCACTGGGTCCAATAACCATCATCCTTTGCAACTGTTCCTAGCTCCTTTCCTTCTCCTCTTGGGTAACTACCTGAAAATCCCTCTTGCAAATTGGTTCAAATTCTCAGTTGACAACTGGTCCAGCAAATACTGTCAAAGAATGAAATAGCTAATTAAAAATATATCTAACTGGGTGTTGCCTACAGGGTGAAAAATGACAAATGAACTGAGTGTCCCCAAATAAACTAATGTCTATCATCCATTTAGTGAAACAGAACACCGTTTTAAAAAAAAAAAAAAATAGTGCTAGGGAATAAAATTGCACGACCTGGGAAAATGTTTATACTACACCACCAAGTAAAAATAAACCAACAGGGGCTCCTGGGGGCTCAGTCGGTGAAGCACTGGACTCTTGACTTCGGCTCAGGTCATGATCTCACGGTTGGTGAGGCAGAGCCCCGCGTTGGGCTCTGTGCTGACAGCTCGGAGCCTGCTGGGGCCCTCCCTCGCTCTCTGTCCCTTGCCCCACCCCTTTTCCATAAAATAAATATTAAAAACAACAAAAATATGGTAACAAAAATATATGCAGGTCTTCAGCTTATACTTGGTCCATCAGCCACAAGTCTGGTTACTCTTAGTTTATGCTTAGTTTTCCATCGTGGCTCTTACGTGACAATCACCGTGAAGAAGGGATTTCAGTGCCCCGTAGAAGACAGAACCACACGCACCAGCTCCGCGGACCACCGAGTGCGTGATGCGAGCCCGCGGGGCAGGGGAGGGTGAGGCGTGCGGTGGAAAAGAGGGTGCTCTGCCGGGGCCCCACACGCAGTGCACCTGTGTCCTCGGGTCCCCCCCTCCACCCACGTGAACCAGAGGCCCCCAAATCAGAGACTGCAGCACAGCACGGGGCAGACGGGCAGCACGGGACGGAAGCAGGCCCGATGACGACGGCCGTCAGTGGCCCTCTCCTGTCCCCAGGGTGTGAGCAACGTGCCAGAGCCTCGGCTCACTAGCGTCCCTCACGGAAGCGAAAGTCAGGGCGTGCTAGTTCCCAACCGCATGCGAGGAGCCGCATTTTCCTAGACAAGCTCTGCGGCGTGAGCGGCCGGCCTCTCAGCGCTGCGCTGGAACGCTCTTTTTACTTCGTCTCTGAAACGTCCTTCTCACGCTGCGTGAAGTGTGCACGGCTCATTTCAGAATGAAATTAGGAATAGATTTAAAAGGCTCAACAGTTCGGGGGGGAGAAAACAGGGAAGAAGGGAATTATCCTAAGAAACAAGACCAGGACGACATGAGGTCTGTGACTCTGGTCACCCCCCCCCCCCGGACGGGACGCTGGCGCCGCGACCCCCGCGGCTGTCCTTCTTCCTCACTCTCTCCGGTGACAGCAAACCACAGAGGACAACTAGCGATTCAGCCCTCTGCCCTCGCGGGTCAAATGATCTGTCTGAAACGAGTTCCAAGACCGAAGCACAGCCGCCGAAGAAAGCGGTAAGGCAGTGGGTGAAACAGGCGCCCAGGCCGACCTGCACCGCCTGTGGTTTGGCCCAGCTCGATACCCGAGTTCGAATAAAGCGTAACCTTCGCTACGGAACCGCCACGCGGGGAGTGTGATTGGGCGGAAAGCACGTGCTTGATGTGTACCACGAAATTACATGCCGGGAAGGTTTCACGGGAACTCTCTCAGGCGGCAGGGAAAGGCCAAGGGGGCGGGGGGTGGCAATGTGGGCCTCGGTCACGGGCCGGAAAGGCGCCAGCAGCCCAGCTGCCAATGCAGGCTCCCCCGTCTCGCTGGGCGTAAGGATCTGTCTCCGTAGCCAGCACTGCTGCTCTCAGAATTAAAGTCCAACCCGAGCAACACCAATAAACAGCACAGGGCCAAGGAGAGAATGAAAGCGATACTCAAAGAAAAAAGTTTGAGTGGTTTAACTTTAGAGATTCAATCACATGAACACTCCTTTCTCAGAAATTCACAAATAACACGTAACACTCTTTCTCCAGCTGGGCAGTGTGAGCTCTTCTAAGATCTTGTCTGTTTTGTGACCATTTAGCTTTGAAAAAGGTACTGAAAATGTATGTGTTGACTGGCAGAAAACCCCAAGAGGAGCCCTCGGGTCTATTACGCTCACTATTGTGCCCGCGGGGGCCTAGCACAGTGCCTGGCACAGGCAGGGTCGGATCAGGGACGTTAGGATTTTATTTTCAAATGCCTGGTGTTCTGGCTAAAACTGTATCACCCTCTTGGTCTGGGAACATGGAGATTACTGTGAAATGACCTACGTGGAACTCCCGCATGAACTCTGAGTGCAGACACCAGCGGCTGGAGCAGAAGTCCACGTCAGCTAGAGAGATGGAGGGACAGACAGCAAGAGGCGTGAGCACGGCGGGCTGCTCGAGGGGTTTCACTTTGTGCCGGTGGTCGTAACTCTCAGGACCCTGCCCTGGAGAAAGGACCAGGACTCCGGCAGAGAGTAGACAAGCTACCCTCTCTTCCGCATGATTTCTGAGATGTGGTGAAGGAATCATCCACACATAATTAAAGACATCTAACAGAGCTGCACAGTAATCCAAACGATGCACATTAACTCATCTAAAACCCAAAGAAAACTTACTCATAAACTTCTGGAAGAAGACGACAAACAAAATATCTTTGGCCTCGCTAATGCCCAACTTTAAAATTTTTCCTAGGTGGATGCTATAAATAGCATTCAGGGAATTGTCAAGAATTAAGGGGGCACCTGGCTGGCTCAGGCAGTAGAGCATGTGACTCTTGATCTCGGGGTTGTGACGTCAGGCCCCATATTAGGTGTAGAGGTTACTTAAAAATAAAATCTTTAGAAAAAAATTAATTTTCTATGATCAGCAATTTCCCTTTTTATACTAGTCCATTCCTTTAAAAGTAGCCAGGGGGGAAAAAAAACCTTTCTTCATATTTCACCCTTGTCCCACAACCAGGAAATATCAGCACTCGGCCGTAAATACCAAGACACTAAGCACAGCCTCTCCTGTGACCTTGAGTAAAAACAAGTTTCTCCACACCAATAGCAAATGATTGGTTTGTTCATTTCACACCTGAGAAATGAGCCGAAAACCTCTTGCTTATAAAACCCCACAGAAAACCTAAAGTAGGGGCGCCTGGGTGGCTCAGTCAGTTAAGCCTCCGACTTAGGCTCAGGTCATGATCTCACTGTTTGAGAGGTTAAGCCCCACGTTGGGCTCTGTGTTGACAGCTCAGAGCCTGGAGCCTGTCTCTCTGCCCCTCCCCTGCTCGTGCTCTGTCTGTCTGTCTCTCTCAAAAATGAATAAAACATTTAAAAAAATAGTTAAAAAAAGAAAACCTACAGTAATGCTCTACCACGGCCAGGGCCCATGACCGCCTACCTCGCTTCCTCTTCAATCCAAGTCCCTGAAATGAGGGACCACAGGACAAGACCACACCTGCCCAGCTCCTGGCCATGAATCTACTCTTAGAGAGAAGGTTAAAGGGCACCAGCTTACTCAGGGGGACAAAACATGCCCCACGGAATATGGCAAAACCGGAAACAAATTCATCTTCATTGGAAGTGCTTCTTTCTCAGATTTCTCAGGAATGCGAAGCACCATGGTAGTCGTGGGAGGTGACATGCCACCAGGAAAGCCCTTAGCAGAGTGCCCAGCACGTGAACAGCAGTGCTGTAAATGATGTAAATGATGAGGTAAAACAAAACCTGTCCCCTGTCATTCTCCCACGAAGGAAAAATTAACACTCTACACAGAACTGCCTGTTACTGTCATTTTTGTTCGTGCCCTGACTCACAATCTCTCAAGAACAAGGTACCCTTGTTTACACAGGAGGTGATTCTCTGCATTGTTATTCACAGGCCACAAAATGCTGGTTTGACTCATCCAAGGATCTCACTCCGCAGCGTGAAAGACACTTTACTAAAAATGTTTGGGTGCCGACAGCAGGCGCCCCCTTCCACCAGAAGGGCCAGTCGTTTCTTCGTACTAGTGATGTGAGACTTTTGAAGATGCCATCCCTTCAACGCAGGTGCCACAGTCCTGTCCTCTCTTCTCAATTCAGAGCCACCACGTGGAAGGGGCCAGCTGTCAGCTGGCCTGGCTATTCTCCAGGATCAGCCTGGCTTGCTCAGCGGATCTACAAACCCACAGGTCGGAAAGGTCCGCGAAACCTAAGACTTCCCTCAGGCGTGGGTCAAGGACTTCAGAGTCCATGAGAGCGAAGACTTATTTGAGAAACACTGTTTACGGAGCTGAAGGAAGGCAAGTTTCCTCCTGACCTGGGACGGATGGCCCTCTCTGGGGCTTCTGTGGCGTGTGGGGTCTGCAGTGACGCTGAAGGAACTTCCTAGCAGCAGGGGACGAGGTGCTGACGTGGAAAAGCACAAGCGGGTTTCAGGAGCCCTGACGCTCGGCCCAGTCACGCACACGCCCAGCACACACCTGTCGCGGGCCTCTGACAGGGCTCCAGGGTGCTGGCCACAAGCACCCCGGAAGCCAGCGGGGTACGAAGCGGCAGGAAGTGGAAGGTCCTGGCCACCTGGCCTCCCTGCCCATACTTCCCGCCCCACATGGGAAGAGTGGGCTTCATTTGTGACACTAGAGTGATCAGGGCAAAGGGTAGTGGGCCCGGCAGGAAACAGGACCCGCTGCCAAGACGAGCCCCGGGTTCTCACACTTGCTGAGGAGTTTTTTTAAATACCAAGGCGGAGAACCCATCCAAGACCGATGAAATCGGATCCTCTGGGGCTAAGGGTCAGGCCTGCTGGGTGCGCGGGTGTGTGTGCGCGCGTGCGTGTGAAACAGGAGACAGACAAAGCGTGTGTGTATTCACACGTGTTCCCAGAGCTCCTGGTGAGTCTAACTGCTCAGCGCTGACAACTGCTGCTTCCAGCATTTACCTCGAGGTTCTAGACTTTTCCTAACACGCCCTGACCTTTTCTCTCGCACTGGCGGAGGCCCTGACCCCCCCCCCACCCCCGCCACCCCCTCAGGGCGCACTGTCCCCACGCGCCGCCCGGCCGCGCCGCCCTGTGCCCGACCCCAGACCCCAGACCGCCGTCCCCTTGCGAGCGCTCGAGGGGACAAGCGAGTGAGGCGAAAGCCACAGCCGAGCTTTGGCGCAGGCGCCGTCGGGAGNACGGAGTCGGAGACACGCGGCCTCCAGCAGGCGGGCGGGCGCCGAGCGCTACCACGGATACTGGAGAAACCAGCGATTTAGATATGAAAATGGGACTTCCGTTCACCTGCTCCCCAGAAACTCAAGTCGACATAAACGGAGTTGCTCACCGGGATGGAGAATAAAAGAGCTTCATTATCTTCCCAAAGGGATTTCCCAGCTACTCTTTAGGAGGTGGGAGGAGCCACTCTACCCTGGCTTTAAAACAAATAATCACTTTTTCTGGGACGCATCTATTATCTTGATCATATATAAATTACGAAGTCATGAGGCGCCTGGGGGCTCAGTCCGTTTAGCGTCCGACTTCGGCTCAGGTCACGATCTCACGGTTCGTGGGTTCAAGCCCCGCGTGGGGCTCTGTGCTGACAGCTCAGAGCCTGGAGCTGCTTTGGATTCTGTGTCTCCTTCTCTCTGCCCCTCCCCCACTCATTCTTTCTCTCTCTCTCTCTCTCAAAACCAAGTAAAAAATTTAAAAACAAACTTAAAAAAATTTACAAGCCATGAAATGTCCCCCTGGACGCTGGTGTTTTACACCTACCCCCCCAGGCGGTTGATCCCCGCTCTTCAGCAAACACAGAGAGGAGCAGCAGGCGGGGGGGAAGCCGCCAGAGGCTAAGGGGGCTCGGCCGCCCTCTGCCCGGTGCCCGGTGCGCGGTGCCCAGCGGGGNGGCGGGAGGTGGGGGCCCCCCGCCGCCTCCACGCTGCCTCCGCCGCTGTCCCAGGCGGGCAGCCGCTCCGGGGCCTGGTGTTCGGATCCCCTTAGACCAGACTTTTGCCCGCGTCCACACTGAACCAGGGCTGGAACAGAGGGCTCACAGGCCACCCCCAAGCCCTAGAACCAGCTCCTGCACAAGGCAGACGGGTCCTGGACTTCACCTTTTCAAGGGAAGCTAAAAACCCAAATTTTGCTGCGAAACATCCTGAGTTTTCAAAGCTGGAAACGGATTTTTGTGGGAGGAGAAGAAAAACACCACTGCGGAAGAAAGAGGTGCTGGGCTTCCGGTGTGTGGCCTCTGCTCCCTACGGCCTGTGACCTGAGCTGCCCAGGGCGCTGGGCACCTGTGACTGCCCGCGCTGCGAGCACGGACTCGCCCAAAATCATCTGCGGGGCATAACCGACGCCCACTCGGTTGTCCTGACGAGAACATCTGGTGCCTGAGTCCTCTGAGGTTGACGATCAACAATGAAACAAGATCTTAAAATTCCAAAAGGATTTTGGAAGGAGGTCGTGTGGCCCAAGAGCACCCGCCACGTCCACGGGGCCACTGACACTTATGCAGAGCCCAGCGGACTACTCTCCCCAAGTCACTGTTCTGTTTTGTTCACAGGTTCTTATTCAACAGATTCTTATTAACTGTTATTAATATTATTAATATTGGTGATACGTCTTGCTCCCTGTGAGTTTTTGTATCTTTAATGAAGTATAATTTATGTACGCTGGCAGAGAAGAGTTTCTGGTTGGTGGCTGTGGGGGTGGGGTCAGGCATGGACGCATGTGCAGGAACACCTAGGGGAGAGTTCCTGGGACAGGGACCCAGACTGATGGAACCATCTTGTTCAGTAACGCCACCTTTCAGTGTCTTCCTCCACATGTGATTATTTACGTGTTTACCTCAGCTTCATGACATATGAGGCAACATACCATGAAATGCTGCCTGGCTTTTGTGAGCTCTGACCTCGAAATTAGGTTTGGGTCTTGACACTGTTCGTGCCATCATCTAGAATAGTACTAAATGTATGCTGGTCAGCTGATTCATAGACGGCAGGGTTTCCCATCCTCACTCCAGAGGATGGAGTCAAGTTATTTCCATGATCCCTCACATGATTCCCAGGCTAGAGGGGTGTTGAGCTGTGGAGATAATGCCCCGAGGGCTGTGTGGCCCTGTAGGTCTGGAGTGGGGTTTTTCCATCAGCCTTGACTCTGGCAAAGATTGGATTAGGGCTTTGTCCTTAAGCTTATTTTTTTATTTTTATTTTTGAGAGAGCTTGTGCACGTGAGGAGGGGAGGGACAGAGGGAGAAGGAGAGAGGATCTTAAACTGGCTTCACATCCAGCATGGAGCCTGATGTAAGGACTTAATTTCACCACCGTGAGATCATGACTTGAGCCAAAATCCATAGTTGGATGTTTAACCGACTGAGCCACCCAGGTGCCCCTGTCCTTAAGTTTTGTAAAGTACAGCCTGCTTTTGTCCTTAATTTTGCCTGACATTTTGGAAGAGACTCTCCATCTCCTCTATGCGACCACCCCCACTCCCCAACAATTGGCCTGATCATCCTTAAGCCACCTCTGAAAGTCCTGGCCAAAACCAGCATTGCCCCCAAGGTCAGTAATGGCTTCTGGAACTTAGGTCTGCTGCCCCGCCCTCTTCTGGTTGTAGGAAGGGGGAGAAGGAACACACTGCACTCATTTTAATTGGACAGCTCAGTGAGTGTGACAGATGTGTACAACTGTAAAGCCACGATCACAGGACACAGTATTTTCATCACTCCTGACATTTTCTGAGTGCTCTTTTGTGGTACTCCCTCCTTCCACCCCACCCTAAGTAATCACTGATCTACTTTGTCACTGCACATTAGTTTATATTCTCTAAAATATTGTAAAAAGAAAATCCTATATAATCCTACTTTGTGTTTAGCATCTTTCATGCAGTGTGACTTTGAAATTCAGCCACACTGTTGCATATAAGTGGTCCCCACAAGTTTCTTTTAATTGGTGAATGGTATTCCACTGTACAGACCTGCCAGCATTTATTTATCCATTCACCTGCTGATGGACATTTGAGTGTTTTATAGTTTTTGGCTATTATAAATAAACCTGCTATGAGCATTTATGCACAAATCTTTTTGTAGACATAGGTTTTCATTTCTCTTTGAGAAATAATTACGAGAGGAATGATTGAGATGTATGGTTGGTATATATTTAAGAAACGTTTTTATATTTCTATCATAAACTTAAGAAAATTCTAGTTGCTATACATCCTCACCAACACTTGGTGTTACCAGACTTAAACATTTTATCCTTGAGGTGCGTGGATGGCTCAGTTGGTTAAGTGTCCAACTTCGGCTCACGTCATGATCTCACGGTTCGTGGGTTCAAGCCCTATGTCAGGCTCTGTGCTGATGGCTCAGAGCCTGGAGCCTGCTTCAGATTGTTTCTCCCTCCCTCTCTCTCTGCCCCTTCCCAGCTCGTGTTCAGTCTCTCTTTGTCTCAAAAATGAATAAACATGAAAAAAATTTTTTTAAATAAGTAAAAATAAAATTGAATCCTTTCTAAAGAATATGTAGTTGTATCTCTTTGTGGTTTCATTTGCACTTCTCTGATGTCTAATAATGTTGAGTATTTTTTCATGTTTGTATTAGCCATTCTTGTATATTCTTTTGTGAAGTGTCTGCTCAAATCTTTGCCCATTTTTAAAGGCTTGCCATTTTATTATTCAATAGTAAGAATTCTTGGGATGCCTGTGTGGCTCAGTTAAGCATCAGACTCTTTATTTTGGCTTGGGTCATGATCTAGAGGTTTGTGAGATCGAGTCCTGCATTGGGCTCTGTGTTGGCTGCTCAGAGCCTGCTGGGATTCTCTCGCTCTCTCTTTCTCTCTGCTCCTCCTCCACTCATGTTTTCTCTCTCAAAATAAATAAACTTAAAAAATTTCTAACAATTTTTTATATATTCCAAAAATAATTCTGTTGTCCAATTATGAACTTGGAATTTTTTTCTTATCCCATGGATTGACTTTTTGTTGTTCTAAATGATGCCTTTTGAAGAACAAAGATTTTTAATTTCAGAAAAGTCACATTTGTCAATTTTTCTTTGGTGGTCCATGTTGCTTATATTAGATCAAGAAATCTTTGCCTTTTGCAAGATTGCAAATATTATCTCTTCTGCTCTCTTCTAAAAGTTTTTACAGTTTGTATTTAGGTCTATAATCCACTTTGACTTAATTCTTGTGAATGGTGTTAAGAGTAAGTGTTCATTTTTGTCCATTAGAATATCCATTTATCCCAGGACCATTTGCTGAAAAAATAAAAAAACTTCTTTCCTTTCCCATTGAATTTCCTTGGTAATCTTGTTGAAAATGAGTTCACTATATAAGTGTGGGCCCATTTTTGGACTCTGAATTCTGTTTCACTCATCTGTGTTATCTATTCTAATGACAATACCACATTGTCTTGATTATTGCATAACTCTAGAATCTACTCTATTATAAATTTTTTATTTTATTTTATTTTTTAACGTTTTATTTATTTCTTTAAAAGCCTTTTTTTTTTATGTTCTATTTATTTCTAGGAGAGAGAGAGAGACAGCGTGAGCAGGGGAGGGTCAGAGAGAGAGGGAGTGACAGACTCTGAAACAGGCTCCAGGCTCTGGGCTGGCAGTCAGCACAGAGCCCGACGCGGGGCTTGAACCCACGAACTGTGAGATCATGGCCTAAGCAAAAGTTGGACGCTTAACCAACTAAGCCACCCAGGCGCCCCCGTTTTATTTATTTCTGAGGGAGAGAGAGAGAGAGAGAGCAGGGGAGGGTCAGAGAGAGAGGGAGACACAGAATCCGAAACAGGCTCCAGGCTCTGAGCAGGCAGTCAGCGCAGAGCCCGATGCGGGGCCCGAACCCACGCACCGCGAGATCATGACCTGAGCCTAAGTCAGATGCTTAACCGACTGAGCCACCCAGGCGCCCCTAATCTCCTCTATTATAATCTAAACTTTTAACTTGTATGAATCTTGAAATGACATAGCTTAAGTATTCTACCTACGTTCTTTTTAATATAGCTTTTGCATATTCTAGGTCCTTTGCGTTACATATGGATTTAGAATCGGCTTGTCAATTTCAATTTTAAAAAAAATGTCTGCTGTGGTTGTACTGGAATTGTGTTGAGTCTACAGATAAATTTGGGGAGAACTGCCACATTAACGGTGTTAAGTCTTCCAATCCATGAACATAGTATATCACTCCATTTATTTAGATCTTTCTTAACTCTCAGTGCTGTATTATATTTTTTACAGGTCTTGTGTACACATTTTGTTAAATTTATCCCTAAGTAGTTCACATTTCTAAATGCTATCATAAATGAAATCACATTTCAAATTTCAGTTTCTCAGGGTTGCTAAGAAAACTACTGATTTTTACATATTGACCTTTTCTCCTGTGACCATGCTAAATTATTATGCAGGAAATTATTAGTTCTGGTAGCTTTTTAATAGATTCCTTAGGATTCCTACAAAAGGATCATGTCAAATATAAATAAAGACAGTTTTACTTATTTTCCAATCTGTGTATTATTATTTCTTTATGTTTTTTTTTTCTTTTTAATTTATTTTGAGAGAGAGAGAGCACGGGAGGTACAGAGAAAGAGGGAGAGAGAATCCCAAGCAGGCTCCGTGCTGTCAGCATGGAGCCCGATGTGGGGCTTGAACTTATGAAGCATGAGATCATGACCTGAGCTGATGTTGGACACTTACCCAACTGAGCCACTCAGGCGGCCCCTGTGTACTTTTCTTTCTTTTACTCCTCTTTAGACATTGGCCAGGACTTCCATAGAAAATGGAAGTGGACATCCATACGTTATTACCAATCTTAGAGACAATGTACTCAGAGTTCACCATTAAATGTGATGCCTGCTGGAGATTTTACACACGTGCCCTTTGGCAATTTGAGACATTCTCTTTTATCCTCAGTTTTGTTATGACTGGCTCTTGGATTTTGTGAAATGCTTTTTCTGCATCTATCAAGATGGCTCTACTCTTCATTTTGTTGACATGGTGAATTACATTGATTTTCTGATGTCAAGCCAATCCTGCATATCTGGGATAAATTCCATTTAGTCCTAACATATTTTTACTGAATGGCATTTGCTAACACTTTGGTTAGGATGTTTGCCTTTATATAGCATTTATGAAAGAGACTGGAATATTGGTCTGTAGTTTTCTTAAATGGCTTTGTCAAACCTTGAGACCAGAGCAATACTGGTCTCATAAACTTATTTAGGAACTACTCCCTCCTTCTTGATTTTGTGAAAGAGTTTGGCTAGCATTACTACTACTTCTTCCTTAACCGTTTAACAGAATTCACCAGTGAAGCATCTGAGCCTATCGTTTTCTTTGTAGGAAGGATTTTATTTTAGTTTTAAAGTTTACTTATTTGTTTTGAGATATACAGAGAGAACCAGTGGGGAAGGGGCAGAGAGAGAGAGGGAAGAGGATCCAAAGTAGGCTCTGTGCTGACAGCACAGAGCTTGCTTGGGATTCTCTCTGCCTCTCCCCTGTTCACGTGCGCACTCTATTTCTCTCAAAATAAACAAACATGGGGTGGGGGGGGAAGAAGTGTGTTTTATAGACAGGACATAGTTGAATCTTGCTTTTTTATTCAGTATGACAAACTCTGCCTTTTGATTGGAGTGCTTAATCCCTCTAAGTGATGTAAGTATTCACATGGTGTTAGTTAAGCCTGCCGTTCTATTGATCTCATCAGCGGTTTGTCTTTGACCTTCCTTCCCTGCCTCCTCTCACAGTGATCAAACTTTTCTTAGTATTCAGTTTTAATTCCCTAACTAGCTCTCTAGCTTTAGCTCTTTGAATTGCTCTTAGAGCAATCTACAAATTGCAATGTACATTTTTAATTTATCACAATCTACCTAAATGTTAATTTCCAATTATGTTAGAAGAAACATAGAAACTTTTCAATAATACAATTCCACTCAATCGCTTATCCATAGTACTGTTATATCTACGTGTGATAAGCCCATTGATAAAAAATTAAGAGAAAGAAAGGAATAAATTAGTCCTTTATACTTGTTGATATTTACTATCCCAAGTGCTCTCCATTCCTCCTTGTATATCCTGTTTTTCTTTTAGTGCAAATGGTTACAAATTTTCTCAGACTACTGTTTCTCTGCAAATATTTTCACCTTTTAAAAAATTTTTTTTAACGTTTACTTATTTTTTGAGAAAGGGAGAGACACAGAGCACAAGTAGGGGAGAGAGAGGGAGACACAGAATCCAAAGCAGGCTCCAGGATCCGAGCTGTCAGTACAAGCCTGGCACAGGGCTCGAACTCACAAACCGTGAGATTATGACCTGAGCTGAAGTCAGATGCTTAACCGACTGAGCCACCCAGGCTCCAAAGAAATATCTTCACTTTGACTTCTCAAGGACAGTTCTGTAGCACATAGAATTCTCAGTGGATAGATTTTCTTTCTACCTCAGCACGCTGGTAAATGAGCGAGTCCAGCCAGAAGCAACCAGGCATTAAGAGGAAGGATCTGAGGCCTCAGACCTCTCTTAGCCCTCAATGCTTAGCACAGTGCATGGCGCCTTGTAGGTGCTCAATAAATATGTGCTCAAAGAAGGACTGCAGACATGTTTTGGGTTTACTTCTAGTTCTGCCATTTACTACTACTGAATGTTACTCAGCCTCTAGCAAAACTAACTTGCATGAAACAATCATAGAACAAGACTCCTGGGGTGATTTCTAACCTAAGCAGTAGAAATGTCTTCCAAAGTTTATGAATAGACATGTTCACGGTAGCATTGTTTATAATAATGAAAACCTTGAAGTAATCTCACTGTCCCAAAATAGGGGAACTGTTAAATTCTGGCAGATGACACACTACAGTGATGGCATGTAAACGTTTTAGATTAATGTTTTTATTGACGTGAAGAAACACTTTTTAAATAAATGTTGAGGGAAAATAATTCAAGATACAAAACAAGAAATAGCCAGATCTGGATTTCTTAGGCTTCTTAGGTAGCCTGAGTCTCTGCTGACCTGAGTCCTCGTTCTACTGGAGACCTCAGAAGCCGCGGCCCCAAAGGTCGAGAACAAACATGGCAGATGGGACACAAGCACACAAGACTTACAAACCCAGCCACACGTGGGTGAACACAGCCGAAAACTCGGGAGGAACAGTGGGAACGCCGGAGCGGCAGTCAAACGAACCGTTTGGTGGACGGGGAGAAAGACGAGGTGACAGCGACACACGCACTTTCCAGAAGTCTCTAAGGCCCTGGAGGCTGATGGCTGGCACAGAGGCTGACCCGGTCCAGTACACCCATCACGCTCAGGACCTTCACTGTCCCCTGTGACCCTGTCCCTGGGAAGCTCCCTGAAACCCCGCTCTCCAGCCGCCTCACACATCTTCCAGACTGATGACGCACACAGTACACCTTCCCTGTACGCCCACCACGTGCCTGGCACTTCACATTCTTCCGATGTGCAGCACAGCCCACGGGTGGGCGTAACGGTTACCCCAAGGGTAGAGCTGAAGACTCGTGGGGCTCAGAAGGGTGGGCTGTCAGCCTGTGGTTGACGGCCTGTGTGGCACGTGGCTGTGGTGCCAAATCTGTTATCTGACTTACTGAGATCCTTTCCTTCTTACTAACAGACGTGTGTACTAAGTACACATTTCCAAGGCTGCTTTAACCTCTTGTGACCAAGTGACCAGGTTCTGGCCAGTGAGGTGTGGATGAAAGCTGCTCAAGAAAGAGCCAGACCAGTGTCTTTGCTGCCGCACCCCTGCCTCCCGCACGGATCAATGACAGGAGAGGCACCTCCTGGAGCCGCTGGAAATGGAGAACTCGCGTTATGGAGAACGGAACCAAAAGGGAGGAGGAGCCCGGGGCCCTGGTGACACTGCAGAGCCACCAAGCTGGCCGTGTCCTGCCAACCTCCAGCCTTCCTTCGTTATGTCCCCAATGGATAGTGAGCTCTGCGGCGAGGGATCTGTTCCCAGCACCTTAACCCGATTCCCAAATCATACTCAGAGCAAGCTCAGTCAGAACTGAAATCCAGTCGGTCCAGCTCTGAGAGCTGAGGACATCTGGTGAGCAGTCACCGTTTACCCATGGCTATGCCAGATGCTCGGGGTAAGGGTGAGGGCACCGGAGGGTGGCACAGAGGGAAGAGAAATTTCCTCCGGTTTCCCATAACGCCAGGAGAGAGAGCAAGTACACTTATAAAAATTCAAATAAATCATTGCACTGATAGATAAGTCAATTATATCAAATCACAAAGCTGAAAAACAATTATGAAAAACATCTCCGTTCGCAATGTATTTACTAAAGAAAAATTTTAAACTCCATGATGAGTAAAATAAAACTGCTATAAAACTTGCATGATGAATGCATTCTGTGTTAAGCTTGCGAACTAGGAACTTCTGGCAACTGGATTTTAACACCAAAATAAGCAGCAGCTGGGTGGTGACTACGATAATGAATATGGCTTTTTTGCTGTTAAGTTTGAAATTTATTATAAGTATATTAAAAGCTAAAGGACGTAAAAACCCTCAGCTTCCTTGGTGAGTTAGTTCACTTCTCCGCACATCTGCAGGCGGGCCGGCAGAGGCAGGCTGAGGAGCCCTGGGCGGACTGCACGCAGGCATCAGATCCGGACG
>NW_027532842.1:8182296-8184600 GCF_008692635.1 Crocuta crocuta | reverse complement strand
AGGCGGACGCGCCAGCCACTTCCCAGGACCCGCTCCGACAAGTTCAACGCGGAGCCGCCGCTGCAGGCGGTCACGACTCAGCCCTGGCCGCGCAGGAAGATGTGGTTTATATATATAATGAAATAGTACTTGGCAATGAGAAAGAATGAAATCCTGCCATTTGCAGCCATGTGGATGGAACTGGAGGGTATTATGTTAAGTGAAATAAGTCATAGAAAGACAGATACCATAGGTTTTCACTCATATGTGGATCCTGAGAAACTTAACAGAGGACCATGGGGGACGGGAAGGGGAAAATAGTTGGGGAGAGGGAGGGAGGCAAACCATTAATAGACTCTTAAATACTGAGAACAAACTGAGGGTTGATGAGGGTGGGGAGAGGGGAGAATGGGTGATGAGCATGGAGGAGGGCACTTTTGGGGATGAACACTGGGTGTTATATAGAACCAACTGGAGAAAATATTGTATTAAAAATAAAGAAACTTGGAAAAATAAAAACTGTCAAAAATTGTCAGTTGTGCTAGTACTCATGTGTCCTAATACTTCCATTTCTAAAGTTTGTTCCAAGCAAATCAGGGACATCCATGAAGATTTATGCAGCAGGATGTTACCACAGCATTGACTTCACAAACGCGGAGGCCACTACCCTGAGGCGGGTCTTCTGCCTTCTATCGACGTGAGCAAAGCAAACTATGCCCATGATGCCACAAGGCTAAGGAATCAAAACCAAAGGACATCATCCTCACGAGACACCTGGGCTTTCCCAAATATAAGTAACCACTGTAGCCGCCCAAATACTCTTCTTGCTTTGCTTTCGCCTGTTCCCCAGGAGAGGCTCTCCCTGAGCAGCACTCTCAGTGGAGCACTCGCTCCCCCAGGAAAGTCTCTTCCAGAGCACTCTCGGTGGAGCACTCGCTCCGCCTAGCAGAGTCTCTCCCAGAGCACTCAGTGGAGCACTTGCTCCCCCAGGAGAGTCCCTGAGCACTCTCGGTGGAGCACTCGCTCCCCCAGGAGAGTCCCTGAGCACTCTTGGTGGAGCACTCATTTCCCCAGGAGAGTGTCTCCCGGAGCACTCTCAGTGGAGCACGCATAACCACTTCTGATTTCGCTGTTGCCGACCAGAAACCAGTCACTGTTGCTCAGATACACTTCAAAAAAATTTTAAAGTGCTTCCATTTACCTCTCAACACCACTTATTTACAATAAACTATAAAACTTCCATGTGAACAGAGGAATACAATACAGGTATTAAAAATGGAAATGTTTATCAGCTCCATCCCTTCACTTATACAGCAGATGCTTTTGAGAGTTTGGGGTTTTAGGTACTAGAGAATGAGGACCAGAACAAAACCACTGTCTAACGGGGCTTAAATCTAAAGAGAGAAATGGACATTACATAAAACACACAACAAAACACTGAGTAACAAGCTCTGACAAACGCTATGAAGAGAAATTCCTGGGACGAGAGAGAATAAAACAGAGGGATCTGGGTTAGACTAGGGGGTCAGAAATTACTTTTCTGAATCTGTGGCAGCAGGACAAGCCTTCAAAGAGGAGTAGGCAGTGCCCAGGTGGAAGAGGGCCCGCGCTGGGAAGTGAGGAAGGCGGTAAGCCTACGGGGCCGCAGCACCAACTGAGGGGACGCCGGGGAGGGGGTGTGACCTGAGGCTGTGACCTGCGGCTCAGGAACTTCATCCCAAGTGCAGCGGAAAGGTTTCCAGACGGAAATGACAGGGTCTTTTCCATTTTAGAATGATTGCTCGGAGGGTTCTGTGCAGGGAACAGATGAGGAGAGGGTGGGAGGAACAGCAGTATCGTCAGGCAAAGGTGAGGCCTGGCAGGAGGTGGCACTGGCACCGGCCGCGAAGTCTCTCGCACATGCAAGGCACACTCTGGCCGGGAACTGACCGGCCTTGGCGACGGATAAGGAGAGTGAGAGGACATATATTATACACGTATACTTTTGTAAAGGAAGAAGGGGGATCATCCTGCAAATACTGTTTTTCCCACCTGGCACATCCCTCCTTTCCTTAATTTCCTTTTATTAGAAAAAAAATTTGGTCACTTTTATACCAAAATGTTCAGAGTGATCATAACCAAACCGACAGAATTACAAGCAATTTTTATTTTCTTTTTATACTTTTCTATATTTTGCAGACTTCCACAATGAACAAATACTACTTTAATAACGGGGGGGGGCTGTGTGGCATGGGGAGAAGGGGAGAGGGTATGTGTGCTTGTGTCTTGTCTTGTTAAATATCCTACTTTAATAAAGTATACAGTTTGTCTTTTGCAAGGCCAGAT